>NC_135497.1:305613436-305760936 GCF_052857255.1 Amblyomma americanum | reverse complement strand
GGTCGCAGCTAGGTTCGCTAGCCGGAACTCCCTGCGAATATATGTTGCTTGCATTTTGCATCTCGATTGCAGAGTTGCTGATATCCGAAAGGCAGAGAGAGAACTTGCCTAATCGGCGCCCGAAACTTAGTAAATATTTTATCCTCTTTTTTTTTTTTTGTCCGCGATATCGACCGTCGAGAAGCAATCTCAATCACTGCTGCAGAAAAGGGGCTTTCGATCGTTACGCTTATCTGAATAACAAGAAACGCGGTGTCAGTCACTCCTGCGTACCGGTTTTATGGACGCCTGTGTGGAGCCATCGCTCGTCTGTGGCCGAGCGCCCGAGGCTGGTTGTTGATAAGCATCTTGACTTTTCGTTCTTTCTACTGCATTCGAACGATGAGAGCAAACAAACGCGAAACCAAGAACTCCTAATGCATTCGGTCGGTATCCCCGAGTTTTGGTACCTAGTAATACGCTGCGCTGTCTCGAAAAAATTGCCGCTTTCTTAAATTTCTTCTACGGGAAGGAAGGCTTTGCAGAATTGGGAGCATCGCGCCGAAGAGGCTGCGAGAGGCAGACTCCTGAGGAATGCGCCGTGAGCTCCGCTGGCTTCGGGTTTTTTCCTCCTTGATCGGTTTACAAGAAGAGGAGGAGGAGGACGAGTGATCAAATACATTGAAATGCATTAGGCAACTCGACAATGAATTCCCGTTCAGCACGGCGCGATAGGCGTCACACCCTACGTATTTCGCTGACTGGCTGCGGCGGCTGCAGCTAGCGTGGGAAGCTGCGCGAGTCTTTGGCGACGTCTGTGTGTAGGGGACTGACTAACTGCAGCAGAACTCTATTGATAAATCTTTTACAGGTCTGAGGCAAAAATTAAAGAAGAGAAACGAATTGAGCCCTAAAGGTGCCGTCATGAAAATCTGTCAGTGGGGAGATTAAAATCTCTGGTATTTGGAGTCCGCCATTTTTTTTCTTTAGGCTGTGCGTATTGAAGCGCCTGCTGTCCACGGCAAATTGAGGGCCACGCGCAGTCTATGTCGGAGGATGTGCTGCCAACCACATTTTTTTTTAGAAATATCTGCTGCGTTCTCTAGGCAAAATAATTTTTATAAAAACCCCGGCTTCCATATGCAGAGTGCTGAATATGGAACAAATAAATAATCGCAGGCCGTAGCACGCTCCCCGAAAAACTGTGCGTTCGCTGTGCATACATCTGTGTACGAAGTGTCTGAAAAGGATAAAACAGAGGGGCGGAGTGAGCGCATTGGGGGGGTTTAGAGTGAAAGGTCTGACAACTTTCTGTCACTGTGGACAAGGCAGAGAAATCCCCGTGAATGAAACCTCCCACTCTCTTCAGCGCCTGTGCGCTCGGAGCATGCAGAGCGTCTTCGCAACTGTTGCAAGAAGGTTTCCAGGCCAAAGCGCCAGCACACTTGTTACGCTATCCGCGGAAGCTTCTTGCTCCATGGAAGCAATTGTGCGTTGTCCCTGCGGCATAGTTTCCAGAAAGATAGTCTAAGCCAACTATCTAACGCCACTATTTTCTGGTGCACCACTTTCGATCTCCCCTTATCATCACTCTTTTGACATCTTATAAGCTCACCACGAGATATCTTTACGTGCCAAAGATTTAGAGTATCTACACGTAATGGCACTTATTCTTGGACCGCATCGAGAGGCTATAGAAGACGATCTGCTGCATCGTATTAAACATGCTTAACATGTACAGAGCGCTGCGTTCACGGGGATGCCTTGTCTTTCCTGTATGAAAATTATCGGTCATTTTGTCTTTAATTCTGTTTGTTAGAAGTAAGCAAAAAAAAACGAAACAGGAAGAACGCGCCCAACGATTTTTTTTTTCCACGTTTGGGTGAGACGCGACAATGACAGACGTGGTACGCTGCCAGCGAGGACATTGTCATTTCTGGCACGCGGTCAGGTCGCGGTTGGAAAACAAGTGATGCAACGCGCGATTCCGCGTCCTACTAAGTTGGGCTACCTGGGGGAAAGGATTTATCGGTCAAGGTGGCCCTGAATCATGCCTCCGAGCCACGACCGAGTCGTGCCAGGGGCGTTGCATGCATCAACAGCGGGCCTCCTACTATACACGATGGACACTGGTCGAAGCGATGCCGTGATAAGATGGGGCTCACCAAAGGTGATTCAAAGGGACACCGGATACGAGCGGATGGGCGGAGGTGGGTGTGGTGCAGAAGTAAATAAACTAAATGAGCCCGCGGCTCCCTTTACCACTAAATGGTTATTCTAGAGCAGAATGCCTCCCAGTAATTTGATTAATTTAATTGGTTATTCACTGCGATCTTCGTCTGCTGTGCGAAAGAAATATTCACCTTTACTTTTTTTTTTGCACTCCTCTAGTGCTTACGGACGCTTCACTACACAACCTCACAGTGTTGTTGGGAGTCCACGGAAGGTACAGAGCTGAAGGTGGAATTTTTGACAGTACAGACTTGAACAAAGGCTGGAATGGAAGCCTCTATCCTCATTTGAGGTCTCATGAAAATGAGCCAAATTTTGAAGATATTCAGGCTGTACTATGGCGTACTACAGAATATAAACGCAGCCTATTCGTCACCGTAAACACCTTTTCATTGCATTTCAGCCCAGTCGTACCACAGCGGTCATTATTAGGCCCCCTTCGCTTCCTTATTTACGTTAACGACATTCCTTCCTTTGTATCAGCTAGTATTCACGCTATTATTCACGCGTTGTGTGGCATATAACAATAAAGAGGACATTAACATTGTGAAAAATGGCCTCAGGGCAATCTCTACCAGAGGCAACGGCTGGTACATGGTATTAAACACTAACAGGTGCAATACCCCATACGTTTTCCGCACTGCTTCTTATCACCTGAACAACACCATCCATTAAGCTGTAACATCACGTCGATACCTTGGAGTGCATGTCTTGGTAGATCTAACTTAGCCATTTCATATTGGTAGCATTGTTAACAGCGCTAACTGTTGTTGGGATGCATCCGTCCCAACTTTTTTTTTGGTCTCCGTTTCAATATAACTGCTTCACCCAAACTAAAGTATGCGCCACCATCGATGCACCGGCTTATAGTGTAATGAGATACAGAATGACTGAGCTTGCACGTAGTATTGCATGCAGGAATGGCCGCGTTGATAGCATCCTAAAGAACACGCTGAAACCTGTCGCATACGATTCCTCCTCAGCCCACAGCGAAAGTAAGTTTTTGTCTCTTGGTGTCCTGATCCTAAGTTGAAAAACTTCATTACAGTCGTTCTGCGTCATTTTTGACACTCTGAGCTCACATGGAAATACGTTGTTCCTCGTGCATTACGAAAAATTCCCCGCTTTTAGTATACACTATTGCGCAACAAAATACGATAGGGCTGGAGGATGTGTCTATGCTCCGAAGATATTTGATGAATTCCCCAACGATATTTTGGCTGTGTCCACAAAACGAAGATTAAAAGTGGCATCTTCAGATTATTGCAAACTGTTTGTAATTATTACCTCGTGTTTTGAGATTTACCTACTTTTTATGAGCTCGCTATGCTTTAATTCTGTGCTTACTGATGATTTTCATCAGTGTCCATGCTCTTCACTGCAGCTGTGTTGTCTCATTGTTGGTCTTTCGGCGATGTTGCCCGGCCAAGACTCCCTATTGGCTTTGTCAGGCCTGTTCTCTCGCGCATTTATTTGAAAGATGGCAATAAAATCATCATTATCAACATTGCCATTATTTGGCGCTCCAGCGATGAGCTCATTCGCTCCCTGGAACTTGCTCAAAATATTTCTACATGTTTCATTTTCCACAACTACGATCACAAAGCCAGCAGAACCACAGTGAAAATATCACAGTAGCCCTCACTGTCTTCCCGATGAAAAATTTCTCGCCTTGGCTTTTCTGTTAAGATTTTTTTTAACCCTCTAACCGGCGAAGTGGGCTGATCCCGATTACTCATTACCGTTCATATCGCACTGACCACTGTCACAAAGGTGGTGTGATGTCCTGTCGCACTCAAAGGCCAAACCCGGCGTTTTTTTCTACCTCCTGTGAGTTTACTTAAACTTAATTGAATTGAAGTTTATTTGTATCCCATAACATAGAGTTACTTAATGAAAAATTAACTTGGCTGGCGTCAGTCACCTTTCTCCTAAACATACAGTGCGTATATGACAATGGAAGCGCGAGGAAAAACTTGCCTCAAGTACAACTTGACAAAGACCCACACTCCCGTAGTGGCATCACGCAACAGTGCGAAAAAGCTCAACGCGCAAAAAAAAAAAACAAGAGCCAAAACAGTAGTGACAGAAATAGAGCATTCACAAAGAAAATACGTCGGCATAAGGCGCGACAGAGTGAAAGGTAAAGAAAGAGGCAAAACTGGCCGAATAACTTAGAACTAAAAATACACAAACAATTTACAGAGAATGCACACAACACAGCTAAAAAACAAACCGAACAATGCAGCCTACGGTCTTTAAATCTCACTGTTGCAGGAGTTGCTGATAATGGCATGTATTGTTTGGAAGCTAATTGCATTAAGGAAAATGTTCTGATTATGATTGCAATTAAGAAACATTTGCAGTCTGTTTTCTATCATTTGTTGTCCATATCTAATTTTATATGTTTTTACTCACCACGGTTCGCTATATCGGGTTTTGTAGATAGGGACAGTTAATTGCAGATTGGCTAACGTTGCCAAAAGAAAAAAACAACAGACCTGATATTTAAATCTTGTTTAGTGTCCTATACACACGGTGGTTGCGTAGTTTTGCAAGTGACATTACTTCATACTTGTTGAACAGTTCCTGGGTGTGAAAGGAGGTTGGCACATTCTCAACAATTATTCGGTTCGATCGCGTTCCCGGCACACTTCACGGACTCCCCACTCGCAAGAAGCAAACTAGTCTAGTTCCCAGTGTTGTCTTATTCGCTCCTGTTGCCTTTGGAAAGGAAAGGCGCATAACTGGCTCGCTGGTTTAGTGGGCACCTACGTCGCGCTGTGGGGTGGTGGTGGTGTCCACCCAAGTAATGCGTAAGTCGTTAACACGGCTGCCGTTTTACCCCCTAAATTACTTGTACAAAGCTATTACCTGCAGCTTTCGCTGTAAAACAAAGCGGAAGGAAAAGTTGGTTGCCGGCCCCGGCAACCCTATACGCTGTCTTAAGCATCCGGGTTGCAGCCGGCGGGGCTAAAAGGGACAGGGCAGAAGATAAAGAGGCGAAAAACGAAGATACGGGGGATAGCACGAAAGCATGGATGGGAAGAATATATATAGAAACATACAAAAACACATTCACACTCACAATCACATGTATAAAGAAAAAGTAGACAGGAAAAGTAACACAGCTCGCGAAGCGGTGTCCTGGCACTGTTCCTCACCGCATGCTCAAATCAACACTTAGCTCGTTATAAGAAGGGTTCATGAATGCTTCACACCCGTCACTTCGGCCATCACAGCAGACAGGCGTTCGACAGCCAAGACACCGCCCAACTACGTATCGTTCTGGCGCACCAGCAGTTTCTGACATTCAGGCCATAGATTTGTAGCGGCAGATGTAACTTCCGTGTTTCAGCGCGAACAAATTGTGCGACGCATCGTGTAAGCACTCATGGCGCTTTGTCGAGAAATGATTCCGCCGTCCACTTCTACCACTGAAATAGTAATCACCTGATGATTTGCTTTCTCATCGACAGTTTGTTCAGTGTTTTCTCGCCGTTTGGTAACGCGCATTGAAATGCGAATGCCCACCAGATTAAGCCGCTTAACGAAATCTGCTGTAACGTTGAAGGTCTCTGGATCCGAAGGCCCGCTGCTGTTGACCCTGACTAGCGACGGCGTGGGTGCTGCAGCACTGACTGCCCGTATGCGTCAACCGAAACGTCTGCGTGGAGATTGGGAGCGGATACCTGGGCTGTACTTGAAGAGGTTTGCGGCGATCATTATCAGTAGCCGTTCGCAAGCTCTTTTTTTGGCAAGCCAGGCCCGCGCTCTTCGCGCCTTTTACTCTGTGCGTCGTAAACGAGGCCTGTTATGCAGTTTTGGCTAACATCCAGCGGCGCGTGGCATTGTTTCCTGACCTTGCGTTTTTGCCGCGGCTGCTCATGCATCGGATTAAAGGGCACCATACGTGCCGATAATTTTTAGGATAATGACAGGACTTTGCCTTGGCCCCGAGAGTGGCCATGCGGCGCGTCGCCTGATGACGAGATTGCTGCAGCTTTGCTGAACGGCCTTAACAGGTCCACATCGTTGAAGTTCAAGTGTTACAGCATTTATTAGCAGATTAATGAGGCCTAATCTTAAAAGCTCGGGGATTAGTACCTGAATGACGCGTCGCTTCCGTGTTTTATTCAATGTAGAGTACATACGAACTTGCAATATGCAGTTCGGTAAAGTGCAAAGAGCAATGAATGTGTAGGATCCGTGGATACGCGCACATAAAGGTTTGTGGTTTCGATGCGTGGTATGTGGAGTTTAACGTCCCGCGAAGCCGCACGTGGACTATGATGGACGCCCTGTAGTGGAAGTCTCCGGTCTGATGTCGACCACCTCGAGTAGTTTAAAGTGGACTGACACCGCACGGCACAGGGTCGTCTTTCGCTCTTCGCGTGCGTCGAAATGCGCCAGCCGCGGCCGGGATTCGATCCCGCGACCTTGGGCTCAGGAGCCGAACGCCCAAAGTCACATAGCCACTGCGGCGGGCCACACGCACAAAGGTAGGCGTAGTCACGCTTTGCGCTTTTTAATGCAGAAGTGTCTCAGTGGGCCGGCGGCCGTGGTAACCAGCTGGACTCCCCTGCCCGCTGCCCGAGGGCAGAAGAAGCCCATCTCGCCGCTCCTGCCTCCGGCCGCCGGCGAGCGGCCGCACTGGTGGCGCAAGAAAGCCGCGTAGCCTCCGGTGCACGGCTGGGACTCCAGGCGACAGGCCTTGTTTACCAGTGACTCGAGGAACAGGTTTGGGGCTCGCTGGTGGTCGCACAGTGAGGCTGCGGAAATGGGAATGGCCGCTAGAGGGACGCCCGATAACAGAACCACTCCAGGCCAGTCTACGTCCTCCGCATGCAAGAGGATTCTCAGGCCCCTCTGAATAAATGAGCACTAGTTCAACACGAAAAGCTCCTTTCTGCGGCGAGAAATCTACGCCTCAGAGAGAAGTTCCTTTTCACCCTGTACTCACCATGACCCGCGATGCGCTGTGCAAGCAACTTGTGAAGCTTGTATTACGCTCTTACGTAGAGTGCTTTCAACACTTATTGTTCATATTTATTACTGTGATATTATATTGTAAATTTCATATTGTACACTAAAATTACATGTGCACCTTGACCCGCAGAAGTGGCTGAATGTTGTGAGTCTCTACATGTGGTCCAAACACCTTAGAAATCGTAGTGTAGTGCCTAAGAATGAAGATCATTTCCAGCTGCTCCGCTGCTCGTATGATCGGTGCTGGTGCTGACCTCAATAGTATGGTAAGAAACAGAATAAACTAGCTGCAAGTGCTGCATTAAGTTACTGTGGCGCAATCGTTACCTTTAACTGAGGGATGATGTTGAATGCTGCACCTTGCAGTTTCGAAAATTTTGCCGAATTCGAACGTTTAGACGGCAGTGTTAGGTGTTCCGTTTCAGCCAGTTAGTGCTATAGCTATATGAAGTTGTCAACGTCGGTGAGATGTGATGTGAAAGCCCTTAATGTTATCAATGTAATAACTAGCCATTTTTATGAAAAAGATACAAAGGCTGCCACCCATCAAAGCTGTTGCACTTATTCTACCTGCTCTTCTTTATGTTTCCTTGTGACCTTATTAACCTAGGATAAAGTGAAGAGTTATTACTTTTAGAGGTGTTTATTCCTTATGAAACTTTACGGGTATAACCTTTTTATTACTTAGTGAACAGCTGTTTCGCAGCAAATAAAGTACACGGTGTTTTTAAGTCGTTTCGGACTTCTTAGGCTGCGATTGCGATTAATACGAATATCACTGAGTGACACCACGTGGCACCACGCGAGTGGTCTTGAGAGATTGGGCATTATTCTCTTAAGGCGACATTTCTTTTTTTTGCGCCCTTGTCACATACGCACGCGGTAAATGTCTTCGACACTCAGTTTAGTTGCTTGAAATTTGTAATTTCATGGCAACAATTGTTCAGAGTTGCGGCCCCTTGGCAGCTCACATGTTGCACAGAGTAGCGTACTGTTCGTCTGCGATGAGCCGCTGATCACTTCCCCTTTAGGAAATCCACGTTGACCCCATTTTATAGACGAAGAAAGCTCCAGAAATGCATTGTTCAAATAGCACGTGCTTTTGAGTTGTTATGCAGCGCTTCCTTTCAGATTTCAGGCTGATGTGCGTGGACTGCGTAACGAACGTGTTGAGGAGCACCGCACATGGACATTGGCAAAATTTATTTCCTTGGAAATGGCGTCTGTCCGTCTGCATATAGTCAAGCTGGGGGACAACTCACAGCCGTAGCATCCCGGTTGGTTCTTGGCACCGTTCACGTAGAAGTCCACATGACCTGTCGGCCGGAGGAGCCCCAGCTGCCACGGCTGGTGCAGGTATCCCCCGCTGGTGTGGATCACGTCCACGAACGCCGCGTCCTCAGAGCATACGCACACGTTGGTGTCGTTGAACAACGGCCCCGCCGGGTCCAGTGCTGCACAGTGGAAGCGACGGAGTTGTGCACCCGTGTTCAGAAGTGGGAGAACCACAGGATGTCAAGAAAAAAAAGGAAAAGATGTAAAGCGTGTATTTTGTGAACCAGTCTCTGATATATGTCGCTCATTCACTAACACAAATCCATATATATGCTTAGAGTCTGTCAGCCTCTTCCTTCTCTTTGCACTGGGAGTCTGGCTTGGGAGAGGCTTCGACCGCGGCCCGCGTTCGCTAAGTGGCGGTGGGTTCAGCTACCCGCTTTCGAGAGCCACCTCTTGCGGCAAGCGCTAGGTGGTATGTGACAATGGCTGGACATCCCTACCGTGCCTATCTCACTAATCAAACCCGGCCAGTCCCGCAGATTTGTCTGCTGACGTCGTCGCCTTTCCTCAGCGCTTAACGCGACTTCGTCCGTCCTGCTAGCGGTTAGTGCAGCCTGGCGGCCATCTTGCACCGAGGCATAGGAAACGAGATCGGGATAAGATATGTGTCCTGTGCGCTCCCAGTTACATGTTATTTCCAAGTTACTTGAAGTTACTTTTCATTTTATTCACTGAAAAGTTAAAACAATTTCTCATTTTGTTAAACGCTGTAAGAATCCAGCGTTTTCTTCCTTCTTATAATCACGTGGTCGCGGTTTAACGATCACGGCACTAGAAAACAAACAGGAAAATGCAGCGCATGTTTAAACAAACCTCCACGAACAAGAACGGTCACAGAAGTTAGAAAAAACTTTCTGGGTCGGCCAAGCATTACCTAAATTGACTTGAAACAACCCGTGGTTCACTGGGTGACAAATATCTCAAAGAAACTGCAAATGAGAAATAATCTGTGGCATATAAAGATTGGTAAAACAAAACCAATGAGCGCGGCACGCTGTGTAGGTAATCATGTCAGACATGGGCTAGAAGGACAACCCAAATTCTTCTTCTTCTTTACAGCGTTTCCCTATTATTATATGGGGTCTGCACTTCACTCTATCCTTAACCCATTCCCTCTTGAGGTTACTCGCCCCTTATATCTTCCTTCAGATCACCATGCCATATTTTTCTGGGTTGTCCTTTCGGCCTCTTCCCATCAAATTTCATTACCAGAACCTTCTTTTTAATGCATTCATCGTCCTTCGTCACTACATCACCAAAACATCGCAGCCTTCCGTCTCGAATTTTTTTTCAACATGTGCTACTTTGAACAATGTTAGTACGTATGTCATTTCAATCCCGCGTAGACATATCGCCAACCTTTTTGTGGGGTGAACAATGTTGATTTTTTTTCATGTCCGTTTTCCCCTTTTGTTTCAATCTTTCAGTGTTATTTCATCATCTCGGTGTTGCGCACATGTATAACAATGAATCCTTTATTTTCGTTTTTCATTTCGTTTTGGAAGTGGAGTTGTAGTTCAAGAAAGGTTTCAGAAAGGTGTTTCAGATATGCACTGCATGCCTCGCCATTACTCCTAATGTAAAGGTGGCTGGAGCGCCGTCAAGCTGCCGATAGAGCAGCTTTTTCTCCAGCCACCTGTTTTCGCTCCCCTGTACTCAGTGGCGAAAATAAACATGAGTATTATTATAGTGGTTTTTGAACTGTCCTTTCTTCTCATTCCACATATCCGTCTCAGCATGCTCATTCATGCTACTTGCTACGTGGTCTTGCACGCTGGCCTTCTTTACTGTATTGCTTCGGTTCCATACAGCAAAGCATTGCTGACCTCACCTGTTCTACACTATAAACACGAATTAGCCTATTGGGAGTAAAAAGGGAGTAAGTTGTCCTCTAGCGCCCTCCTATTTCAGGGCAGGGTACGCTGCCAAAGTTGCGGAGGAAATTTCGGTCACTAAATATACGGAATGCTTACTGTTGGTAACTGAGGCGTATTCCCACTGCAAAGCATACTAACTTCATGCAGTTAACAACGTGAGGATGCTTTTAAGCTCGGGGCAAAAGATCTTGAGGTTAGCAAATAGAGGAGATTGAAAACTCAGTTGAAATCTTCGTAACTGCTAGAACTTCGCATGTTTTGAAGAGAGAATTTGTTTCCGTTTCCAACATTGTGTATTCCGCATTTTTAGCGATGGAAATCTATACCCCAGGTCGGGGGCAGAGTACCCTGTCCCTTAAAAATAGTGCACTGGAGGACAGCTTATTCCGGTTTTACTCCTAAATAGGCTAATTCGTGTTTAGTGCGTATAGATTTAGCCCATCAGCTTAAGAGGCATCTTCTCAGAATGTGCACCTGACACAGCCTTCCAGTTATTCTAGCCTGCTTGTGACCTACCGATTATTTCCCTTGCCGTGCCTCCCTGTTCATCACTTGTCGAGCCATGGCGCTTGAAATGCGTTGTTCTCATATTATCGTGTCCTGTAGCCTTAGTTCTCTGCACGTAAGATCTTCTAGTCTTCAAGCCATATACTGTGGGCTGTTTCGGCTAATTTTCAGACACCGCTCTCCTAGTCTTTTCCTCCAGGCCTCCAGCTTTGTTTGTGCACACTCCTTGGTTCCTGAACACAGGCGATATCATCGACGTACAACATACTCCAAGGTACATCTCTAAAACCTGCACAGCGAGGGCACCCATTACTGTACTCAAGAAGGAGTGGCTCAGTGCAGAACCCTAATGTAGTCCTACGGTCACATCAAAGCTGCCACTTTTTCTGATGCAGCTAAGAACTTCGTAATTTTCTTGCCGGCGCATTTCCCGAATAAGCTTCATATATTTCTCTGAAACACTCTTTTTTTTCTGACTCCTCCATATATTTTGCCTTGAGGCAGTGTTACGGGCCTCCTCCAGGTCTATAAAAACAATGTAAAGTGCTTGCTGCTTCTTGCGGAACTGTTCTGTCATCTGCCTGGGGCCACATAATGCATCTCTATTCGACTTCCCTGCATGAATCGAAATTGTTGGGGCCCGATGCTTACCTCTGCACTCAGTCTTGTGTCCAAAACTATTTAAAAGATCTTCATGATGTGTGACATCAGTTTTATTTTTGTATAATTACTGCAGTCCTGGATGTCTCCTTTGTCCTTGCATATTGGAATAACGACGTCTTCTTTTCATTTATCTGACACTTAGTCCTCTTTGTAAACCGTAGTCATATAGAAGTCGCAAATAGCCTGTGAAAGCCTTGAATAAAAAGCATGGCGGAATCCATAATTCATGAACAAAAAGAAATTGCCATTGCCAAAAAGTAATTGCGCGAAATAGCGCTGCCAGATATAGAGAGGCGATGTTAGACAAAAGCCCGAGTACGGACCTGGGGAGTAGGTATGCTGTCTAGCCCGTGGCGTGCAGTAAGCTTGACGTTAAGCTTCTTGGGTGGCAGCACACTTGCCTTTAAAACGCCGGTGTGTTCGGCTGGCTTAGATCTCTATGATTCTAACCGTAGACCGCACCTAGCATTGTGAATACGTCTGAAAATTGCTGTAATAAATTGTAACCCCACATCTTATGTAACACATAAAACAGGACAACTTCATTCGATAATAGTTCTCAGTAGAAGTTGATTCCCTGGCTATTTCTGGACATGTTGGCATTTGTCCGGCAGTAAACAAAGCAGTTATCGGCGAGCAATTTTTATTTAAAAATCTTCCCGCCAGTCGGATGAAACTCGGGCCGTCCTTACCAAAAAGGAGAGGTTGTCGCCGCTTTGAAATGAATTGCGGTGCAGGGCAGCCACTGAGATGCGCGGAAAAATTGCTGTCGACGCACGCATTTTACTTGCGAAATCGACCGGTGATGGCGGCACCTGTATTTCGTTTTTAGGTCTTTTCTAACCTATATAAAAGCTTCGTTTTCGGTCAGTGTGGTGTCTTTGTGATTAGAATGCGGTACACTATCGATACAGACCAACTTGTATTTGTCGTCAGTGTTTCTTTAAGGAATTAGAGTGATGTGACGTGAATGCTCACAGAAATTCATCTGAACAGCATAAACCAGACCAATATGTGGCCGGACTCACGACTCAAGCGACACTAAGCTTGTCAGGGCACAAAAACGCGGCGTAATCCGCATAAACGGCCAGTTTTGAGTTCATCAGTCAAGAAACAAAAACCCCACTGGCTGCTTGTCTAGTTGGTGCTTTCTAACTTTCAGGAACAACGGAGTGACAGTTTGGGCGTGTTGGTAACACATAACATACAAAATAGCGCAACCACACACTATAGAACGAGAAAGAACAGAAAGAACGAGAAGAGCGTGTGTGTACTAAGAAACATGAAACCAAGCTCGTTGAATGTACGGAATCGATTGTGCATGGCATGCAGCTGACTTGCGGAAAGGAATATGTAGATCAAAGTGGAAGAGGCCTGAATGATCTCCTACATGAACAGCGTTACACTGTCGAAGAAAAGAACAGTGGTTTTAATGATGTATATTGCCGCATATGCAAATACGCGCAAACCTATGAAGCATGCTTTGTCATCACTGAGAATGGCTGCAGACTTGCTCGCGAAATAATTGAGGCCGAAGTGATAGATAGCTTAAGTGACATGTGCATCTCTAAACCATCTGTCGGCCTATCGCGCAAAAAAAAAGAAATATCTGAAAAAGAAATCACTGAAAAGTTTCTGCTCCCGCGCCTGCGAAGTGTGTGTGGCCACTTTGTGTATATTTTCCGCCTCGCGGTTCACAATAAACTGTAGGAAGTTAGCGCTCGTGTGTGTTCTTTCTTGTCCTTGTGTGCTGTTGCGCTGTTTTGTATTTCAGGAAAAAATGTAGCGCGACAGAGAGAACATGACAAAGGGGGCGGGACAAACGCTTTCCCTGCCGTCATTCTCGTGTGACCACTGAAAAGAACAAACAGCAGCAGGGATACGGACAACCTTGTTTTCCAGAGGCAAATATGAGCTGAGGTCGTGAAAGGCAACCGTTTACGCACAGTCCAATGGGAGACACGTTATTGCCGCAAAGGCATGACAGCAAACGAATGATAAACCAACAAACACGTAATATAAAAGAAAGAAGAGGAAGGATTTAGGAACCCGATCAAACGCCTTCACGAGGTCAATTTGCTGCATTTCCTGTTGCCGTTGAGAATTGCAGCAGAGCTGTAGGACTGTGCGGACAATATGTTAGATAATGTATTGAAGGTTCCCTAAAGCCACACGTCCGATGGTGGTCGCGCGAGTAGCCATAACAAAAATTGGCAGTGGCTTAGCTTGGCTATGCCATGATATACGTAGCGAAAGATAAGACATAGCTTGGGTATCCTTGGTTAATCTTGATTGCAAGTCCAGGTTAGTCTGGTTGTCTGACTAGTTGTTGTCACGTGGTTCGTCACGCGGTTTTCACGTGACCAGTCACGTGGTTGGTCACGTGGTGCGGTGCGACCACGGTGGGAATACGAGCACGGTGCGAATGCGAGTGCGTGGCCAATGTAGCTTTTGCTACGAAAAGCAGCCTTTTCTGTATGGCTTTCGCTTAGTCCGTATTAGAGTGCGTAATCGACCAGCAGCTTTCTAAAAAATGGCGAATTTTTTTTACCGTAGTTTTTCGGCATTACTATTCAGGTATAACTCTCAGCGAAAGACTGTGACTAAATTCTAACATCATTCCTGGTCATGAAAATTGGAACAGGACACTTGATACACTTTATTGCCTTATAAAATGCATCTGAAAGGCCGTCAGGAGAAAGCGGCTTTGAAAGTGGCAGTTGATAAGTGGAATATTTCAGTTCTTGAAAAGCTAAAGGACACCCTTTTGAGTGTGTACGTATGCTCTGACCCGGGCTGAATAAAGGGACACGAAGATCGCTGCGTGCTCAGCGTCAGCGGTGAATAGGAAGCAGCTGTAAACAGGGACGTGTAGTATTTCTGAAACTTGGACATGATTTCGCCGTTACTTGCGTCCAAGATGCCACCGCCAAAAAGGTCTGGTAGTCAAATGGCAGCCGCTTGGTGGTGCTCATCAAGCCAGGCCTGTTGAAGCCTGATTCATTTTTCTGCCGAACTTTTTTTTGTTTAGTGCCACAAAAACTAACCAGTTTACTTTTAAATAATAATTTAAATGTAGAAACTGGGATGCATAAGCCGTAGGATTTGTTGTTTCTATTAAACTTGTTTCGTTGTACTTTAATTTTTGCAAGCACTGCCGGTATAATAAGTATAGCAATATTTTTCATTCCCTTGTGTTCCACTGTCACCATTCGCTCTGCCGAGTGGCTGACCCCGGCAGTAACGGGGGTTTGGCGGTGCCTCAGCCAATGACTAAAAAGGAATAGAACTGCAAGAAAATTATTATGTCATCCCGGCCCAGAGTTGAAATTGCTTGGGTCTTGAAAGAAAATGCCGCGAGAGTATAATAGCACGCAGTGGTGATACTGTGTCGAAACACGTAATGTACGAACGTAGCTGCTACACTGAACCCCTGCGAATGCTTAGGTTGTCGGAAACGGCGATGGACCGAATAGAACTGCGACCGCGCCTCGTTTTGCCAATATAGCGAGCCTGCAATAGTTGTCTGCGGCCCATAGGCTGCCCATGGCGTCTCTTGAAACAGTGCCAGTGTTGTTTCCGTGACAGCAGAAGTAGGATGTGAGGGGAGGTAGGTGGTGGAAACAGCCGGCTGTACTGAGGGGACACATTTTGTCTATTGTTTTGGACCATTGGTCTTTACCCACGCCTTTGGTGCCGGAGCCAATGGACGACGTTGCGAGGCTTGCTTTAACTCAACGCTGACTTACCAGGCGACAGTAGCCAATGATAAAGGAGTGAAAGAATGAATCTGCGAAAATATCGTTACAAAATACAGCCCTAGAGTAAGAAACACCATGAAGCTACGCACTGCAGCGATTGTATTGTTGCATACAGAATGGGCCTCATGTGTGAAACACCCTAGGCACTTTAAGTCTAGGCATCGCAGGGAACCGTACGCCTCCGTTTACCGGCGCGATCAGCCAGTCAGCCCAGTGGATGACAATAATGAGACATACTCGAAAAAAAAAATAAATGTTACACCGGCCAAGCAGCTGATGGCATTTAGTAAAGCGAATTTTCACACCCCAAGGCAACATTGTTGGTTATGCCTACAAGGCATGCCTTTGTGGAGGGCTTCGGGTTGATCCTAAATCGATTGAATTTCTTATGCTTGCACTAAAACAGATGGTTTTTTATTTCACGTCTGTAAAAATTCGGCTGCCGCCTTTGCACTAGAGCTAGTGAATCTGTGCTCAGAGGCTCAGCGCTATGGCCACTGGTATGTCCCGGCAGATGCAGCAATTTTTACGGCACTGAATTCTCACACTGCGACCGCTTCACTAACATTTTCCGACCCCGTGTTACAACTCACTGCTTCCCCCTCCAAGGGCGGTCATTTGGCGCCAGTGAGACCGTCACACAGTGTACAGGGTGTTTCACTTAAGACTTTACACAATTTTTACATATACGCTTTTTGAGTTAGAAGAGCGCTTTTTCCGGCATAGCATTGTCAGCGGTGTAGTACATCAGAATACAACTAAGATGTGTTAACTAGCAGGCTGGTTTAATAATATCGAATAATTAACTATTTAACTATTACTGTTAGGCTCCTTAATTATTGAGAGGCGTGTACCCTCTCGCGCTTTTGCCCAACAAATTTTGGCTATTTCGACGAGGTACGTGCACTGGAGGGGTTGCTCTGCCTGCAAGCTTCTACAAAGCGCATATGGTATTTTGGCGCGATGTACCCAAATTTGTTGGGCCACAACGCCGACGGTAATCGTGTTTTCGGAATTCTAAAAACCGATATAGATATTACCGTAAGTAGGCTACACACCTCTCAATAATTAAGGACCCTAACAATAATAGTATAGAAGTTAACAATTTAATATTAATTAACCAGCCTGCTAGTCAGCACGTCCTTGTTGTGTCCTGATGTAGTACACCGCTGACAATGCTATGTCAAAAAAAAGGCGCACTTAAAACTTACAATGTCTATTTAAAAAAAATGTGTAAAGTTTTAGGTGAAACACTCTGTATAACGGCAGAGCCAGTTTCAGTCACACTAAAAGTAGACCAGACTGGCGAATGAATATATTTTGATGCGTTTCCTGCTTATGAGGAGCCCTCTCTGCCGCCGTCCTAATAATCGCGTGTTCAGCGGGTTTGTGGACGCAGTGGTGCGAGCGCGGTGTGACTACTCACGTGAGTCGAAGGCCATTCATGTCGCGTTTATCGCAAGAAAGGAAGGCTGTAAATTTTAAAGGTAAAAACGAAAGCTTGGAGATGCCGTTTTTTCGCCAGTTGTTTTTTGAGTAAAAACAGCGAAGGAGCGGTAATCGCTTGTTTGTGTTGCTTTCCTAATTGCATGAGTTCCATGTGGCCCTAAAGCGAAGCGACGTATTGCGCAACTGTGACTGTTGTATGAGCAGAGGGCAGTGAGGCCAGATGAGTCTAAACACTCGCTGTCTGTGCTCTTCGTTTTTTCCTCGAAACACTCCCATGTAGTTGGAGGAAAACACATTTCGAAACGAAATTTTGACGCCTTTCACTTTTCTATATGCGAAGCGCGGCGGCCGCGGCGAAAGCAGTCGTAATACTTCAATGGCACCACACACATCGCGTGACTTTTCGAGCTATCAAAGCAATGAGTACGCCTCGAGCCCCGAGGCGTGATGAGGTTGTGGGACGAGAGCTTCGTTCGTTGCTGGGTCCTTGGAACAGGCGTTTAATGGACCGTTCGCTGTGTGGCTTTGCGTCATAACATACTGTTCCGCTTCTAAATGTACGAAATATGCTTATAATTGAGGTGCGAACAATTGCTTCCAGAAATTCCATTTGCTTTTCTTTGGCGCGCCTTGTGCACAGATGACTGAGCACTCGTAGTTTCGAAGAATCCTCCACCCCTCCCCTTTCTCCCGACAAACTTCGCCCGTCAAACTTTCTTGTTTCCTCTTATCGGAAAGTCAGACAACCGGAAGTCAGTCCGGCCTTGCCCATGAGAGCAGTGGTGCTCTGAAGTGAACTTTCTTTCGAAAGATCGCCTGCAGAGGCAGTTGAAGCTATACATCACTTGAGACATCCTTGTACTAGCACACGGACTTGACCTTGCGGTGAGAACAACCGTGCGAACAGCGGGCCACGAACCAGTTTTGCGAGCAATAATATCAGGACGCGGCAGAGTGGGAATAAAAGCATGTTCTGGCTTTTTTTTTTCATTTTCTCGGAAATACGGCTTTTGTTTCCCACGAGGCACACGTCTTTAAAACAAATCTACGTCATGACCACCGCGCGATAGCTGTATTGCGGTTGTCCGTCCTTCAGAGTTACGCGGCCATCAGCGGTGACTGAAAAGTTCGCCAGGCAGTGACTGTCAAGGGACGGATTTATGAAGAGACGAACGCGCATACGCCGCTCATGTTGCTCAAGCAGTTTGAATACATAGGTAAAATCGCGTATAGCAACGGATTCCACTATCGAGTCCTGGCCGCGCCGGCGTGCATAGACGAGGCTTACCGCTCGCCGACTTGATTCGTGCCGCACTCACCCGTTATGCGCGCGATGCGCGATCCCGTGTCTCGCCTCAGGTTCCTGCCGAAGAAGCCGGCCACCTGCGCGCCGAAGCTGTAGCCGATGGCGTGCACCAGCGCGGCGCGCAGCGGGAACGCTCGAAAGAGCCGCTGCACGAGCAGCGACAGAGTGCGGCCCACGGCCGCAGTGTTGGCCGCTGCACCGGCGTATGTCGTGGCTGCCAGACCACTCCAGTCCACCACCATCACGTTGCAGTCCGCCTGCGGGGACCGTAAGACGCGGACTCGCTCCGTTCAACTTCACCGCTGTCCCTACTCAACGATTGTATTTCTGCAAGCTCGCCTGCTGCGGCTGGGTTGGTTTGTGGTGAGATGCGCGAGATCGAGACAGCATCGTACACACTTTTCTCCGGCCATCTGAGGATATATATATATATATATATATATATATATATATATATATATATATATATATATATATATATATATATATATATATATATATATATATATATATATATATATATATATATATATATATATATATATATATATATATAGTGAAAAGGTCACAACTGGTTCGATTATCTAGGTTTATTCAACAACGGTTTCAGACGGTGGACCGTCCTTCTTCAGGGTTAAGTCGAATGAATACACATATGTGCGCATTTACGGTCTTAAATGCAGAGGGAGAGGGGGCACTTTCTCTCTCTCTCTCTCTCTCTCTCTGTGTGTGTCGGCGTCCACGAAGGGAAAAGGAGAATGGATGTGAAACAAGTTAAAAAAAGCTAGTTAAAATACAGAGGTGACAGACATGCAGCAGAGCTGAGAGGGTTGGATTTTCGCCGAGAAGACTTAAGCAAGAAAGGTTTCCTTCTGCGGAAGCGAGAAGTTCGAGCACAAGGGGAAAATAACGAAAACACGGAAAACAAGAAAAGAACAAAAAGGAAAACGCCAGAATACACTGAAACAAAACACAAAGGCGCACATAGCATGACCCGCTCCCCAGCGGTGCAGATGTTAAGAACTCTTGTAATGTAATTTACTGTCAGCTGTCAAGGCTGCATCATTTCGCCTTGTTCAAGAGGCACCAGTGACCGTTACGAGGGCAGCGTGTCGCCTCAGCGGTGGAAAAGCGGTCGTCCAGACGCCGTGTGGAAACCCGATCCCGCAACTAGCAGCCGCAGAAAGCAACCACCGGCCGTTCGTCAGAGGGCGCCTGCGCCGCGCGTCCCACCGCTGACAATTCCGAGAAGGGGGCTAGGAGGACCAGGAGGAAAAAGGGAAACCGGCATGGAGTAAAGAAGAGGGGGGGGGGGGGGGGCGCATGGTGAGCAGGATAAAAGGAAAACAAATGGAAAATAACAGACGGGAGCTTATTTCTCAATTGGAATGGCGTTTGAGGAAGGCAAAATTGCCCAAGTTCTCATTAATGCCGTGGGTTAATGTCCGAAATTTATGTATGAAATACGATTCCCTGTTCTCTTTGGCGGCCGGTTTGAAAACCCGACTGTAGGAGGATGACCCGGATGCTTTCAAATGAGTGCTGTGGCAGACATAGGTGCTTAGAAAAGGGTAGGTTTGGCAGTGTGTGAACGTGGGCCTTGTGGTTGTTGAATCGCAACCTGGACGGAGTTTCTGTCTGGCCGATGTACTGCATGCCGCAAACGCTGCAGTGAAGCATGTAGACCACATTTGCACTGTCGCAATTTAGAGTTTCTTTGATTGTGAAAGTAAAGTCAGAGAAGGTACCTTGTGCAATTCCTGTTGTCAGCATGTGACAGCAAACTTTGCAGCGTGGTTTTCGGCAGGGTTGGCACCCGGAGTTTGGGTGTCAACCCTCGAAGAAAAAAATATACGCTCATTTATAGGGGCGTCATCTCCGTGTTCGCTTCGCTAACGTACACTCATCTTCGGTTGTAAATGATTCTCAGAATTACCTTTGTGTACGTAATCTTGGATTCGTTAGTGGTCAACATTAGCCATTCCACTGTGCGCGATTTCCGACGATTCGCGCATGCTGGGTCCGCATTGTTCATCTGAAGCCTGAATGTAGCTGCAGCATGGCCCGAAATAGCCGAACGAGTGGTGTTGCGCGGGCGTGCGGCAGAACTGTCACCTTTACTGACGACTGCATGGAATGCCTTTAGCATTAAAGAGTGCATATTCAAATACGCAGACGTTAGTTCGGACTCAACAATCGTACCAAACAAAAACCCGAGGAAACGTCATGTGTACCATGAGCTCGCTACTTGGTTCCATGACTCCACGACGCCAAACCCGGATGTGCTTTAGAACCTGATGCTTTCCGTGTGCGCAGTAATTTCCGGCACGGTGTGCGATAGATGCCGTATTATGATATAACCGGAGGGAGCTGTGTTAGCTGAGAACAGCAGGAAGAAAATGGTGATAGTGAGATCTGGCCTGGGGAGAAGTATGCCACGTTTTCGGGAAACAGGAAGTATGCTGACCTCTTGGAGCAGAGCATCTTTGATGGCTTGCGCCCAAGGAGTGTAAGCAGACTCCAGCCAGCCGTGAATCAAAATGTACAACGGTTTCGTCTTTTTGAAGAGCCGCAGATACCGGTAGTTCTCTTTTGGCTTCAGCTGGACGATTGTCGGGTAGTGCCCCTGACTTCGGGAATAGAGAAGAAACCGAGGCGGGAACAGATTCGGATTTCCGGGGAACTGCGATGGGAGCGTCAGTCGGTCGCGTCGAAGGAAGCAGCCCACGTTCGCGTAGCATACTTTTTCAGCTCCAGCACTTCTTTCCTGCGAAATGAAAAAGGGAGAACAGCGCCTGTTCGCCAACATTCTCCAGCTAGCGCTCCCCCGCTAGTCGGGAGGCAGACTATTTGCAAAAATAAAGGGTACCAGAAAATGTACAAAAAATGGTGAAGGAAACTAAAGAACTGAAAACTGCCGGACAAATTTGTGTCTTTTTCTTCCTTCTGCGTATTTTTTATTTTCAGCGGGTCCTTTAAGCAATACTCAAAGGCCTCGCCTGCTTGCTGCTTGCTGCTTGCTAGACACAACCGGACATTATTATTCACTTGCGCAAGTCCTAACATTTTAATCGGAAGCAGAGCTCAACTTAGAGCTCGCTCATAAGAAGCTCCAATGGCCTACGTTATTTTTTTTGCATGCCATCAGTCTTTGTTTCAAAAGTGAGTGCTGTTTTCACTGGGAATTTTGGTCAAACTGGAAGTTTTTCAAGGCTGCCGCGACCGAAACATGAACAAGCTAATTCGCACTCCTGGCAAAAGAATGGCATACATTTGATGAGTGACCATGGCAAGTGCCAAAAATGTTCTTTCTACCTGCAAGCATGTGCTTGTGTTGAATCTTGCTGAATTTGCAAGCTGAACACGCTTGATGCTTGATGAAGAGTGTCAGAAGAAAATAGTTCTTGATACTAGCATACTAAACGCCACTGCAATACCTTTCCATTCGTAATTTATTTCATTAGAGCTTAGCTATCACATTTGAAGGTTGCGTTTGGTTTACGGGTTTTAAAGTCGCAAAACTACTCAGGCTCTGCTGTGTAGTGAAGGGCTCAGGATAATTTCAACCATCTGGGGTTCTTTAACGTGCACTGTCATCGCAACGTTTTTATGTTACTCGGCAAAAAACTTCGCTTTCAGATCACTGGAAATAACTTTTGCTGAATACTATCGCCACTAGGCTTGGTTTTCAATATATATATATATATATATATATATATATATATATATATATATATATATGTGTGTGTGTGTGTGTGTGTGTGTGTGTGTGTGTGTGTGTGTGTGTGTGTGTGTGTGTGTGTGTGTGTGTGTGTGTGTGTGTGTGTGTGTGTGTGTGTTATGGGAATAAGGGGCTCGTTTGATAAACTTATAGGGAGCCAACAGTCACCGAAACCAAGGTGCATAGGGGAATGTTTTATTTTTTTTATTGTGTAGTGCTGCTCAGTTGGATAATAATACTTCGATTATTCTACCGCTTAAAGAAAATTACTTATAAAGCAGCAGAAAAAACAACCATGCCGCCGGTGGGATCCGAACCCACGACCTCCGAATATCGCGTCCGGTGCTCTTACCAACTGAGCTACGGCGATAGCTGTCCAATCTGCTGCTCTCGTGGGTATTTATGTTCATTGGGCGTAAGCGAACCTTGAGAGTGTTCACCAGCGCCATCCTCGACCATAGCGGCGGACGTAGCACGTCCTGAATACCGCGAGCGTGACGTGGAACGTCATCTAACGGCGAGGGCGGAAACTGTGCGAGAGCCGTCTTAAGCTACCTATGGCATCAAGACTGCCTGAACCGAGACCCTCGTAATGCTATTAGCAGGTAAGTTAAATGAAATGAGGGGCCCGTTTGACAAACTTATGAAATGAGCCAACAGTCACCGAAACCAAGGTGCATAGGGGAATGTTTTTTTTATGTGTTGTGCTTATCAGTGGGATATTATAGCACTTAGAATAAATAATCGCTTAAAGAAAATTACTTATAAAGCAGCAGAAAAAACAACCATGCCGCCGGTGGGATCCGAACCCACGACCTCCGTAGGTAACTTAAAGCCATAGGTAGCTATAGGTAGCTTAAGAGGGCTCTCGCACAGTTTCCGCCCTCGCCGTTAGATGACGTTCCACGTCACGCTCGCGGTATTCAGGACGTGCTACGTCCGCCGCTATGGTCGAGGATGGCGCTGGTGAACACTCTCAAGGTTCGCTTACGCCCAGTGAACATAAATACCCACGAGAGCAGCAGATTGGACAGCCGTCGCCGTAGCTCAGTTGGTAAGAGCACCGGACGCGATATTCGGAGGTCGTGGGTTCGGATCCCACCGACGGCATGGTTGTTTTTCTGCTGCTTTATAAGTAATTTTCTTTAAGCGATTATTTATTCTAAGTACTATAATATCCCACTGATAAGCACAACACATAAAAAAAAAACATTCCCCTATGCACCGTGGTTTCGGTGACTGTTGGCTCATTTCATAAGTGTATATATATATGTTGCTGGAGCTGTCTAGTTGCGAAAACAGACCGTTTTTTTGTTTAGGAATAGAATAATCTGCTCCTGAGGTCAAAATAACCTGCATCTAGGGTTCCAGAAAGTTTTAAAATTTTATTTGGCAATGGTAAAAATTTACGACCGTTATATTTTCGCTTTTTCAGTGGCCTCTAATTTCCTTCATCGTTTCTCTGCCTTCATCCTCTACATTGCTTGACACGTAAAACACCGATGTTCCAGCCATCTTTCAGATGTCTTTACTTAGGTTTGCATGTTCAGTATTGTAAAAGAATTCGTACTGCTCCAGAGATTAAACCCGGCACCACAGCCTGTCTGGAGTGGTGGTGCCGGGTTTGGGTAGTCCACCTGCGTTTCTTGAAATGCGAATTTTTTTTTCGAGGCTGTATAGTTTGCCTTTGCAGTCGTATGGCTGCGCTTGAGTAAATTATAAGAATAATTGCTCTCTTATTTCAAAGTTAATTCTTATATTCCAACCGAGTGTCATCTTTAATATTGCAGACTGAATAACAGCGCAGAGACAATGGACAGACGAAGCAGACTGGACAGCTTAGGTCCTGTCTGGCTCCTGTGTCCATTGTCTCTGCTTTATTATTCACAGTCAGTATGTACGAACTGGCTCAACTCGCCGTCCTGCTAAAGTTTAATTTTGCAGCTATACCTGTACTTATTCACCCTGTAGCTGGTAAACATTCATTTGATTGAGTGCATTGACAAAAAAAAGACCATTTCTCCTTGATTCACTACTAACAAATGGCTCCGCTGGTGATGGTCACAAAAGTAACAACTGTAGTCTCCTTAAGAACGACGATAATACTATTTCACAGTTGGCGCCACACCTTCGACGGGCATTATAAGAATATGGCGTTACCTAAACTGGTATGTTTATCCTTGCCGTGAGACAGACAGGATATATAAAAAAAAACGAATAGCTCGTCTAGCGGAAAAAGGTGGCTGCCAGCTGCTGTGCACCTGCACTCTCGACTGCTTCTGTGGTTTGAACTCTGTGCGAAAATGTCAGAAGCGTTTGCAAATCGCTTGGCGTATGTACTGTGTTGCTCTCATTCCTAAATAATGCGCTTTTGCATCACAAGCCAGCAGCCATTTTAACAACAACGACAACAACAAAAAGAACGAAATTATTCCTTCGTACAACAGCATCGTAACTGACCTCTGTTTGGTTCAGCTTCGCTTTCAAAGCCTCCGGCGGTTCACTGCGTATTCTCGTTTGTTCCTCCGCAGTTGAGTAGCTCTTGCAGTGAAGAAGAAGCAGTAGCACTTCGTTTGCGAAAGCGAAAGAAGGATGGCATCGAGAACAAAAGTTGTGTTAGAAAGGAGGGAACAGTTCGCCGTGGAAGACGCATCTGTCGATTAGCTGAAGCCCTCTTTTATTTGCGCCACGTTAATTCAGGCTAGATCGAGAGACTAATTGAATGTCGTGCAATGGAGACGCGGCATCAGCGAGAAAGCGAGATGGGTCTTTACAGCGACAGCGTTATCGCTGTGCCATTGTACGGCGTCATTGTCATTCTAGTTGTACACCATAACCTAAAATTGACGTCATCTCTTCGGTGTCATGTGATGAAGTTGAACTGGGTCTGTGGCGTTCCGTCCCCTTCGCGAGACCGCTGGAGGCTTCCTTATCAGAGCCAAGTGACCCCAACCTATAAGTGGCACATGTTCACAAAAAGTTGACTTTCATTGGCCAGCAGGTTGACTTGACCGCCCTCTATTTTCATTGGTCAATAAGCGATCACGTGACCCACGAATGGTGACGTCAGCAAAGTTTTTATTACGGTAGTTATACTGCAACTACTACTATTAATGTCCACTACTGCTACTGCTGCTGTTGCTGTTATCACTGCTACTACTGCAAGGAAGGAGTTGGGGAGGCGGCACAGCTGTCACTTCTTCTCCTCAGAGAGTGCGAGGAAATGTTTTGAATATTTGATTGATTTGTTATGTGTTGGTTGGGAATGACATGCCACAGAACCATTGCGTGTTATGAGGAACGGCGCAGTGGAGGGCTCCGGAATTTCGCCCTCTAAGGATTTTTTTACGTGCACATATATCTCAGTACACTGGCATTTTTGTATTTATACTGTATGGAAATGTTGCTGCGGTCGGGGTCGAACTTTCCTAGTCAAGCTCAGAAGCTGAACACTATAGCCAGGAGTACCGGGGCGTTTGCTTGGTATAGAAAAGACCGACACACTTTTCTTTGGTCTCTTGAAACTGCAACCCTGACGTCAACCGCAAGTAAAGGTGGAAGTTACTCACCCAAGCAAATGTTTGTCGTCACCATACCTTGCTACTAGATGGCATCACGTCTCAAGGCATGTCATGCAAACGCTTTTATGTTCAAAGTGCTGCGAAAGTAAAGGAGAATAAAAGGGATTCGAGACAGATGTGAGACAAGAGCCCGATGCAGTCTGCGGATAAACCTGTCAGCGCACGGTCTTGACACTCGCACTCGATGAAACGCGTCGCAGAGGCTGACCGTATTGTGCGGTGTCCTTGGTGAACCCATTGTTGTGTAATCCGTCGACTCGCGGGACAGGTCTGTCTGTGCGCGGCTGTACCGAATGCATACTGCGCACAATAACCCTGAACGAACTGTCGCGATCTGATTTCGTTGAGAAAAAAAATAAGCAGGAAAAACAAATGACACAGGCCTTGCACTTTGAAAGGCCGCTGTAACAAGCTAAGCGGCGAGAGATGCAATGGAAAAACAACACCGATTCTAGTTTGTCTCCGCTAGGTTGTATTTTTTAAATTATTGATATTGGTTTGCAGATGTTAACCGAAAAGCTGACACTGCTGCAACGCGACAAGCGGCAGCGCGACTGCTGCGACGTGAGAAGCGTTCCCCTGTAGCGCGTACTTTTTTGTTATTCTGCTTCTCGTGGGCTGTAAAAGGGGCAACCGGGATCAGCACATCAGAACACGCTCGTTTTCTATGCGCATAGGCGACGCTGGTGGTGTTTTGTTTTTCTCCTGAGCTCGAATATGTTTGATGAAGCTAGAGGATATGCTGGCTGTATTCTTTTATGTTCTGTGCTACATTATGAATGCAGGCGCCCTTTTCTTCTCCGAATATCCATATCCATTGCCTGTATGAAAGAAGTACTGAGACAAGCAGTTGCGCACCAAGAACGTAACAGCCTAAAGGTGGCAACAGAGTTTCCCAGCAGTCAGTTCGGGAATTGAATCCTTCCAGGAAGGAAAAAAAAACTGTGTAGAGCATCGTCGAAAGTCATCCCGTACCGTCGCAAAAATAGTCCTTATCTGGCTTGACAAATATGGATACCAGACAATGAATGCTTCAGAACTAGTTTCCATGGTCCGTGTTTGTCTAAGTACATACCAACGAGCACGATACGGCCTCACAAAGGAGGAAGGGACGCGGACCCCCAGCAGTTAGGCAGCCTCTGATTCTTTGGACTTTTTTACTGTCATTTATCGCTGTATAGCGTGTCCCTTGGCCGACAGTCGGCTTTTTCTCTTTTCCTAAGAACGGAAGCTTCCTCCATATATGGTCATTTTGATACTAAAGTCTCACTTTTGAAGATTGCACAAAATAGGGTATAAAAAGTTCCTACAAGAGACTGCGTATTGGCAACGCGGACAGGCAGTTACAAATAAGGAAAGTATATGTAGCGTCTTGTAATTTCAGCACTTGAAAAAAAAATTGTTGGGAGACGGTGTCTTGCGAGGGGTTCACGTTAACGTTGTGAAAGCAGAATTGTGGCCACATTTTCAGACAGGCCAACGGTCACATTTTATCTTTCGTACCTACTATAACCTGTACGTCGTCAAAGTTTGTACATTGTTTAGTTAGCCACTTGCATCTCAAATGACTTTGGACATATTTTCTTGAAACCATATAAAATCATTATTCTGAGAGAGCTGTCTCCAAAAATAATTCCGACTGACTGCCTGCATAAAATGCTTTATCTTGGAGCTTATCCCAAAAATAAGAATACTTAATGCGAGCCTGCCCCTAAATGTCCTCATAAAAAGACGTAAACGTGGCA
The DNA here is from genome assembly GCF_052857255.1 of Amblyomma americanum. Lineage (NCBI taxonomy): Eukaryota > Metazoa > Arthropoda > Arachnida > Ixodida > Ixodidae > Amblyomma > Amblyomma americanum. Next base: position 305,733,788 of record NC_135497.1, on the reverse strand, counting down.
GTTGCTATCATTAATGAAATGTAATCAATAGTGGAGACATCAAATATTGCGATATCAGGGATATTTTTTGTGCTTACAGGCCTCAAACTTGCAGTTTATTTTTACTTTACGGCTTGATGGGCTGACCTGCTTTCGTTGCGGTTTGAAAACTAGTACCTCAAACCAGTAGCCAGCTGGTCAGTAAATTATTATACAGGCTCCTCTTTAAACACCTACAGTCCTTCAATGCAGCGAAAACATGAAAATTGTTTTATAGCGCACCTGCGATTCGTAGCCCACTCAACATTGTTAAGCCGTGTACATACACCCTACAGTGACGCCTGACACTGAAAGGTACGACGTTTCATTTCTGGCCTCTTTGGCGACCGCACTGCGAGATTTGTCAATCCTATTCTGCCACCTTTTTTTTCTTGTCTTGAAAAGCATTATACCATTGTTCAACTCTGTCATGAAAGCAAAAATAGCATTGGTAATGTCACTTTAAACAATGCAGCGTTTATCCCTTTCATTCTCTTTCTAGTACTGCGAACTTACCCCCTCCATATATTATTTCGCTTGACATTCTGAATTAATAAGGGTTTCCAGCTCACCTTTCCACACCCACCGCCATACGTTCGATCCACCTTCTTACATAACACCCTCAGTCCCTTCTGGAATAAGCAATTCTTTTTTCGTGGACGATATGGCACGTTGGCATTCCGGGCAGGAACGGGACACTTTTTCCCTGAATGCGTCTAGCAAGAGCTTGAAACGAGCCCGATTAGAACGAAGGCCTGCAAGCGAGCGGCGTTGCACAAACTCACCTTGTTGAAGATGTTCTATTCGTCGCAATGCCCTTGTCCGGTCCTTTGCAGCGCGTGATAAGCGCAAGCTGCTCCGGCTTAGGTTCGACCGAAGAAAATAGAGTCGGGCTTGTTTACCTCGAGGCGCGGCGAGGACAGAGCTTCGGCCAGCAGAAACAACGCCTGCGATTTCGCATCAAGCCGGAATAGACCGACCTTCAGAGTTGCGCTGAGCGTAACGGCTGAAGGCTCGCCCTGGAATACAATGCAACTCCCGAGAGACGAATCACGTGCCATTGCTCGTATCTCCTAACGTGCTTGCGTGAAAAAGAAGAAACATTTGGGCCAAAAGCAAGCAGGCAAGATATTAAGTGGTAATATGCAGTTGTATCGCGGTGATTGAAACTCGGCTGAACTATATTGCAAGCTTTTTACACCATGCAACAAAGTACAGGGTTAGCAAAAATACACCAAAATAAGACTGAGGCGCACGCCCATATTGAAGTTTTTATTACGTCATCGATATAAAGTTTCTTATTTACTCCCCTATACAAGGGAGGTATTTAGAGCACAAGAGAGTAAAATTTTTACTCCCAGCTGAAATGAAGCACAAACATGGCGCCACGCTTGTGCACATCATTCTAGGCTCATTCTTAAACCATGCCAGTGGTGGAAATGGACAGGGCAGGAAGCAGCTACGCAAAGGCGCTCGCCGAACGTTTGATGGCCAGTTCATCGTTCAGTTTCTCTCTGAAGCATAAACAGTCACGGACTACGGATCAAAGCGACAACTCTAGCCGCATGGTCATTGACAAACCGCCGCCGCTAATCGTTTTGCATGGTCACCGACTGCAACTACTGCACAGTCACCACACTCCGCAGTTGGTTACTATGTTTTCAATTCAGCGAGCTCGCGCAGGAATTCTTAGGTGTTAAAATCATAATCGGAAAAAATTGTTTCGCTTAAGAGGAAGGAAGGCAGGGTTGAGAAAAAGCCTCAAGGAACGAAACAGCGCAACTAAAACGAAGGACCAGAAAAAGAGATACACGGACACGCGCCGTTTGAATACAAAAGCCGTTTGACTACAAAAGAAGAAAAAGCCGTTTGAATACAGCTTGACAACGCTCCATCGCCCCAAGACAAAAAGCAACAGCATGCATATTTCATGGTTTATGAGGGTTTAACGTCGCAAAGCAACTCATGCTATGAGGGACGCTGTAGTGAAGAGCTCCGGAAATTTCAACAACCTGGGGTTCTTTAACGTGCACTGACGTCGCTTAGTACACGGGCCTCAAGAATGTATCGAAATTCGACCGCTGCGGCCGGGATCGAACCCTCGTCTTTCGGGCCAGCAGCCGAGCGCCATAACCACTCTGCCACCGCGGCGGCCGCTTGCATATTTCAAGTCACAGGACAAAGAAATAACAGTAACAAGTGGCAAGACAATGACTGAAATATCTACGTTTCCTAACAATCAGGGTGCCAGGAATTATAAGTGAAAAACATTCATTCACATCTTGCATACTTATTGCTACTTATACATAATAAATTTTACATGCAAGTAGAACATACCTGAAATTACAAAATGCATATTAAATGAAAACAATCAATAAACGAAAATTTATTTGCACTTATTTGATATATTCGTATTTATTAGATACAAATGTTGAATATGACACTATATATAGCGGAGAAATTCGGCTGTTTTGAAGCGTTCGCACATCCCTGCCTTCCGAGTGAAAGTGCTTAAATGTTCCTGGTAATGCGTGCGCGATTCTTGGTTGTCAGTAATATGTACAGTTTGCGTCATCCTTGTGTAGAGCGCTCGAGCAGTGTGCACCACGCAATAATAACTGTAATCAATAGAAGCAGCCCATTAGAAAGCAGCCCACGGATTCCGGAGGAAGTGCTCGTACCCAAGTAGCTTGCAAGATTGCGTGGCTGTACTTCCGCGTAAGCGTTGACTCTCTAAGCTAAAATCGGTGACAAGGTGTAGATTTTTATGCGGGGAGGGTCACCACTCCCGCGCTCTGCGTAACAGTGACGCAGACTGTATGTACTACGTGAAAGGCGAATGTGCCACGGTACCTGATGACGGTATGGGGGCAAACGTTGTGTGCGCTACGTTTACGTGGTTTATGAATGCATCACGATCAACCTGGATTGCTCGCTTTTAGCATCTGTTAAAACCTATATCTACTATATCAGTGGCTTTTAATACATTGTATTTGGGGAAATATGATTGAGTGTGTTTCATGGAGGAAACATTTTGAATTGCTCACATCGCTTTTTTTTTATAAAACTACGCTATGTGTTCTTTGAGGCCATGTTTCCCGTTATTAGCGAGATATAATGAATTTGCGAATTAATGAGATTTATAAAGAAAGACGTTTTACGCCATTTTGGAACCAGTTACGCTACATAACGAAATTATCTACAGTTTTTGGCACTTTCCTGCAAAGAGAGCTGCCGTGGTGGCTCAGTGATTATGGCACACGGCTGCTGACCCGAAAGACACGGGTTCGATCCCGGCCGCGGCAGTCGAATCTCTGTGGACATCAAATGCTAGAGGCCCGTGTACTGTTCGATGTCAATGCACACTAAAGAACGCCAGGCGGACGAAATTTCCGGAGCCCTTCACAACGGCGTCCCTCATAGCCTAAGTCGCTTTGGGACGTTAAACCCCTATGAGCCAAAGCAAACTTTTGTGCAAAGAATCTTGACATGTTTAGTCCAAGTCATGCCATCTGGAACGGTCACTCGTTGTCCAATAATCACTTGTGTGTTTCAAATCGCACATGAACAGCACACGTGCGAGCTGCCACGTCATGATGGGTTGGTAGATTGGATAATTTTGACTGCTTCGTGCTTTTTTCATGCAGTGGCGAAATAGAAACGTTAAAATATGCTATACCTTTCTGTTTAGTTCATACGAACTGAACTAAGCCAGAAAAGCGCTGCGATTACCTGATGAATTTTATCGAGAATTCAAAGGGCACCAAAGCTGCCTAAATAGTTCCATCTGTTTAAAAAATGTGGTTACCTAAATCTTCTTGTTCTTTTTAACTGCAGCCAACCTTCGCCACAGTCGCTTGGGAGCTTATTTGATCGCTTTTAAATTCCTGGATGCTCTGAAGTAAGTCTCGCCACTTCTTTTCCCTGAGAGATAGGAAAAAGGCAGGGAGGTTTGTTGTTTATTTATGAGGTTGTATTCAGAAGCACTGCCTAATTTACCAGCACAAAAGCGCTTGCTTATCAGCTTAAATCAGAAGCCTTTGAGCCAATCATGAAAGTAACAAAAATAGCGCCGACCAATCGTTAACCGCACTTACGTATGCGAGAAGTTTCATAAACCTCCACCCTGATGTGGGGCAGACAGGAAGGTCGACGATATATTTCAGGAGTGAACGGAATGCGAAGTGCTATGCGCATTTTCTAGGTAAGCGCAGCGTAATATAATAAAATTAGTGTGAGTTTTTGCAGAATAAACATGAAATTATACATGTCAGGTCTCATGATAATTTCCGAGCGAATGTGGTTCACATCGTGCTACGGTTTTTGTAGAATTTTCACGAACAGTGTACTGTTAATGGTGTTCAATAATTAATTCAAATTTGCGTTCTATGTTATCTACATCGGCATACGATTTCTTTTAAAGCAAAGGTACAGATGTCTTTAAGCTGTCGAATTTGCCAAACTAAGATTCCCTTATTGTCAAAACTATTGTAATCAAACACTTTTGGAATAGCGATTACAAGATGTGGTACACAAGATGCGGAAGAAGTCTAAGGCCCAAATAACCATACTTGATCCCCAAGGTTGCGACAACCTATTGAAAACGACGCGTCAATATTATATTCCAGCCACGATTAATAAATTACCAGTGCCAGTGCTAAATGCAAACACAGGACATGAGACCAAGGAATCATCCAGAGAATCAGTTGTCCAAAGTAAACTTTTTTTGTGTTATTTTAGGTTAATATTCCACCATAAGTCTTGCGCACTTTTTATGTGACCGGACTTCCAGGCACTACCGGTCAAACCTTTCGAGGCTTTGGCAGGCCTGCCATCTGTATTTGTTACCCTTGGGCACACTAAAAATTGTACTGTACTTTACTGTGCTGTACTGTGCTGCGCTTTGCTGTGTTGTGTTGTGCTGTATTGTATTGCATTGTATCGCATAGCCTTTTGATGCATAATCGAGGGCCGTTGAGCCGAAACCCTTCAGAATAAAAGTTGAAGGCGTTCTGTGCTCAAAGGTGCCCAAAAATCAGACACATAGGATGTACAAGTGCACAAACAACATTGTGATTTTTTTTATATTTGGCCAATCCATCATAGTGGACATGTGCTGCTATAGCGCTGAGGCCAACTAATTTCCATTTCCCGCTGTTTTTATGGAGGCTGTTTTATAACTTTTTGATGAAATGGCAGGCCCATATTTGATGTACCGTGGTGCCCCAGCTGCAGCCTTTTCGAAAGAAAGTATGCTTCGTGTAAATGCCAGTCCTACTCACGCAAATCTCTGTGTGTCAACTTTTTATTCGAAAGAGCCCTAATTTAGACCTGAAATGCTGAAAAACCGGATGACGTTTGCTATGAGAGCGGAAATTTGGATATTAGTCTTGTGAAAACTATGCAAAGCGCCTCACGCGACGGTCAGAAAAACCCGATTGGTGCTGCGGGATTGAAAGTGAAGCATTAGTGTTGGCCGTCAGTTAGAATAACCAGGACAACGTTTTAAATTATTTGACACCTTAAGCAATTATCTGACATTAAATATCTTCCATACTACTAGAGTTTCATTAAATATTTCATTTATAAAGTTGTTGGGCAAAAACGCAATGTTCATAAAGACGGCTTTATTGTGGAAGTGCTTGCTGCATTATGGGCAGGAAGATCAAAAGCCAATGTGCCCGTAGGAGTAGTGCATGTTTTGTTTGAAAATCCTGTGTTCGGAGCCTATCGCTCATTGTGCATTGACGTGGCGCGCCGACGGCTGAACTCCGAAAGTGGCCGCATACAGGCGACCTCAGCTGCCCTGATTGGTCGCAGTCTTCTCGCCCACCGCTGTTACACCTCGCCCCTTTTTTTCCAGAGAGTGGTAAAAAAAGTTCGCAATAAAGCTAAACTTCCAGAAGTAATGCCATTGAAGGTTCACCCTTTCAATGCTGTGCTTGAGACAGTGGCTAAGAGGGAATGAAGGCGTAGCGTCGTTTGTGTTAATGACAACGAGCGACAAATATGCAGAAAAAATTTTATATAACCTTTGCATCGCGCTGGCCCCACTGTTTGAACCCACTGACTCACGTTACTTAGAGTATCCAGTATACATAAGCTAGCTCAAAAGGGGAACTATGCTGATCTTGCAGGCAGCAAAAGTCATTTTAGTGAAAGTGAAGCGCATGGCGTACTTATAATACTAAACGCAGCGTTGGCATGCACAGCTGGGGCAGTTTAGCAGGGCAGGAAGCCAACTTAACGGCAGCGCACCTTACCCCCCTCATTAAACTGACAGGTGTTTTTTTTACCCTCGAAACTTTGCCATGGTACCGTAGCACATTTGATGACGTCATCGTCACCGTGCGCTCAGAGCGCGCTCGAGTGACCGTCGACACAAGTGACACCACGTGCCCACTAGTGCCACGACATAAGAAGGAAAAGGAATGCGCGGAACTTAGTCGGGGTGCATCACGTGCGTCGGTGTCGCTGAACCACGTGACAGTAGCCTATATACACAGAGAGTGGACGACGTAGCTCTTTCGTCATTGCGCTCTTCGCCGTAGAAGGAGAGGACGCTGCGGCAGCCATCTGTCGAGCCCGACAGCGCAGAAGGCTATCGCACGTGAATGCTTAACAGTAAGTCACGGAGCATCTGCGGAAGATACAAGGGCGAGCGACGGATGCCAGTGCTGTATGGCGAGCCATTGCTATCGCTGAGTTACGTGATTTCCGCGGCAAGCGGGAACATTCTCGTTTTTTTTTTTGCACTTCTCTTAAGCGATTTTTGAATCAGGCTTGTTGGTAGGAGCCGTCAACTTCTGAACGTCCCGTCGCATCAGCAAAGTGCTAATGAACCGCTGCATTTTAATTTGCTTTGTGTTTATTATGTAGGCTGGTCGTCATAGAGTTAACTTTTAAAACCCCGGGATCAATGCTCCATTATGCTTTAAGCCCCGGACAGACCGTTGGCTGGAATTCAGTGGCTACGGCTTGGCAGTTCTGGAGCACCGCTCCGATTTTATTGGTCAGCAATTCGAGAGGTGAGCCCGGGCACTGCGCGCGAAGCCTCGCATTAACCTCTTCTGCCTGGTCGCACGCCTTGGTTTAGCCGTCTGGGCGTGTCGTCTCGCGACGGGTTCCTGGGCACCTGTCTCTCGCGGCAGTAGGGCGGAGACTCGTTGGTCTCCAGTGTCTGGAGGCCCCTGCCGGGCGCCTGGTCGGCGAAGTAGCCCATCTCGCCCCGGTCACCCCTCCGCACGCAGCGGTCGGCCAGCAGCGCGTCCAGGCCCCCCGCGCACGGCTCGGAGATGAAGCGGCATCGTCGGTTGCGCAGCGACTCCAGGAAGAAGTCCTTGGACAGCTTGTGGTCGCAGAACAGTTCTGCAAGCAAAGGGGCCGTGAGAGGCGAGGTGGAGGAGGAAGAAGAGGAAAGGAGAGCATTTGACTTAACATGTGCGGACGTTAAGCTACGCGAAAGCACGGTTAGACAGGAAGGTGGATGGGGGCGTCTTCGATGGCAGAGTAAGGCGCAAAGGCAGGGGCTCAAGAACAAGAACATTTTACGCAGGCTTCACGGTTAGGCTTGCCTTTCTCCCACGAGAACTCCCTGACGGGAAAATTACGATGCGTCGAGTACAGAAAACCACGCTGCTGGGATCCGCACATATATTTCGCCGACACGTAACGGCATCTTTGGTACTTGTGAAGAACTCGATACGTTACGTATCGTAATACGGTCACCAAATCTGACACAGATCTCATTGTCGTGTGCTTGGTGTTAATAATGATGATCTATTTAGATATGTATTTATTTGCATTAACACAATGTCAACGCCTCCTCGACATCAACGCCAGCCAGATCAGCGGTTTTGGCAAATCAAGGCCTCTACTACTACAACTCCTTGTTCTCGGAAATCAGGTCAAATTAAATGAAATTTTATTTTTCTTCTTTCAAAGTGCAAGGATTGCCTCCCATGCGCTAGATTTCGTGTCTCCTGCCTGTTCAGCACGCGTAGTGAGAGGGAGAAAGCTACGCTATGACTAGCGGCTTGCCACGGGAAATGGGCGGGTATGTCGTTTTTGCGCGCTTTATGGGGAACATTCGGCAGACAAGCCAGTAGCTCGCCGTAGCCGCGCTGGCGGCGCTTCCCATCAGAAGTGAACACCGCGACAAGTAAATGAACAGAGGTTTCGAAAGGGTTCCCATTGCGAAGCGAGCGACATGACTGTCATGGAAACACAGTCGTTGACACTGTAACCATATCAATCTGAACGTGATCGAGGTCTGTGTACTAAGCCTGAAAATGACAGCCGCATCGCAAAATACTTCTACTAAGGAGTAATCTGCGCGCCATACCGTTCAATTCCTTACCGTTGCCGTTTCAGATACCGCTCGGCGCGTTAAAGTTAAGAGCAGCCATTTCATTAGACCACGGGATACGTTCAACCACAATGTTTTGATAGTGCCGCTCTTTAAGACGCCCTAGCTTCGGAGAAAACTGCGCTCTCTCGTAGCAATCCCGCATCGATCGCAACACTTATTCACCCTACTTACCCAGTGGCGGACATCCGGGCTGCTTTTGGCCCCCGTTGGGGTAAAAATCCACGTGGCCGAAGGGCTTCAAGATGCCAAACTCTCCCTTGATCACTTTGCCTCCAGAGCTGGTGTGGATGGCGTCCACGAACTGGGCGTCGCGGCTGGAGAGGAACACGTCGGTGTCTTCAAACAGCGGCGCAGCGGCATCCAAAGCTGCGCAGATAGAGATGCAAGTTGTAAAGAAACGTCTTTCTAAGTAGCACAGAGGGGTATACTGACGCTCCGTGTAGGCGTAAAAGGCATGAATTGTTTGCTTGATTGCGCACTATTCAGGAGGGAAGGTTGCACAAACAGGATTGTAGTAGGCGAGCAATGTAGAGGCGCGAGGAATCTGAGCGTAATAGACAAGGCATTTAATAGAAAGTATACACCGAAAACTCACGGTGCAATACAAAAAAAACATAAATAGTAAATACGAAAAACACATTGGCGAAAGAGAGAAAAAAAGCGAAAAACGTCAATGCGACATTATCCCAGGTATTCAATGGTGTCATGGGAGCCATTTTGTGGTGCAGCGCGCAGCTTCAGCAGTGCAAACCGGAGCAGGTGGTGATGAGCTGATTAGATATGCTTGCAACATTTCGATGTGTTGCATGCACCATAAAATAGCCGCCGCTGTAACGTCGCTGCACATTCCCTATATAATTAAGGATAGTTGCCGGGCCAGTTGGTACATATGGTGTGGTCCCTATAGGAATCACACTGAAAGTAAAATCACCAAACGAAAATGCTCGGTGATGAAAATCAGAAAAAAGAAAAGGAGGAAATCGAGAAAATGTTACAAGAACAAACAAACCGACTATAATTTTTAATAGGGAGAATTAAGAGAAAGTGACATGTGACGGCCCCACGCTTTCAAAAAGCTTAGTGCAAAGAAAATGAAGTTAGATCAGCAATATAAAGAAAGATCAGAGAGTAAAGGAAAATGCATAAAAATATAGGGCGCAGCCTGACTGACATTACGGCTTCAAAGCATGCAGCAAGTGGCGCAGTGCACCAACAGCAAGTTGATCATTATTAATGGGCTTACGTCATTATTCGCAGCTACCACCTATAACGTCAAACTAATTGGCTGAGCACGCAGTGTCAGTCGTCCGCTCCGGTATACGAAGTGGGGCTGGCCAATGAGAAATATACAAATAAAAACGAGAAAAGGTGTGCTTTAGTAAAAAAAGAGAAAAAAGTACTGCATTCGACTCAGCGCCTCCATTGAGAGCGAACGAATTAGGGCCTGAAAAACGAGAGAGAGAGAAAAAAAAAGCAGCTATGAGAAGCAGAATCAACGACATTTCGCAAAGAAAAAAAAGGGAAGCACGAGGCAAGGAAAACTGGGCCGATACAATGTAACTATTTGGGTTTTTCGGCTTCATTCTATCCTTAAGGTCTGCCGCGCCGAATGATGGATCCCGGCCATAGAGGAGGGGGCGAGGGATCGCTCCAGCCAGCGACATCGGGTTAAAAGGATAAAAATTGGATTGCTAAACTATTTCAACAAGGGCCTCACCGCAGCACACAAATGAATTCATCTGCTCATAATCCTCTCCTTGCTGATAGATACACCGTCTTACTGTTCTACGCATCAGTGGTTAAGCAGAGAGAGAGAGAGAGATAGAACTTTTCCCATAAAGCCCGCTGTATGGCGGCATTGGAAACCTAACAGGTCCAGTAGGCTCAAAAGTACACTGCAGGGAATGCCCATTTCGTGTCCGTTATGTGTGTGCGGAGGAAGGATGAGATTGCGAAGAAGGGGCAGGCGCATAGTGTCACGAAAAAAAAAGGCACATTTTATCATTTGACTCGGAAGCTTGATGCTTTCAGCAATCGCCTCATATAGTATGCGTACCCATGTTATCATTATTATTAATACTTCCACGGCGAGGGCTTACCAGTGATCCTTCCTAGTCGCACGCCGGTCTGGTTGAGGAAATGGCGACCCAAGAACCCGGACACCTGACCACCCAGGCTGTGGCCGATTACGTGCACATCCTCGGTACTCAGAGTTTGACGGTAGATGGTCAGCAGGTGCTGCAGTAGCAGCGATCCCTGGCGGCCGACCAGCGCTGTGTTGCCGGCTGACCGGATGTAGTTGCCCCGTTCCGAGCCGCCCCGCCAGTCCACCACGATCACGTTGCAGTCTTCCTGCGCACAGGCCGCAACGATACAATGACGGCAGTCGTGAATCCACAGGTCTGAAACACTTGGCGAGACCCAGTGTGTCTGCTGAAAACTTCAACTCATACCCATCAATTCCGGACAAGCGCATTTTTGAACGGGAAGTTTATGAACGCAATTTATATCATATATCGTAAGATTGCACCATAAAAATCAATATATCCGAATATCTCCCTTCGACAGGCTTACATTTTTTTGCCATTAACGTTCCTGTTATCGTCAAAAACGTTCCTTGTTAGTTTTTTATAGCAGTCTTAACTACTAGATGGGAGCGATGGACAAACTTTAAAAGAAAGGTTTTGCAGTGCATCAGAAGAATAGGCGATTGCCTTAAATATCTCGTTAACAGTACCTAACAATAGTCCGCAGTTGCTACACAATTAAAATTGATGTCCAAGAATCCTGGACGTGATAAAAGTCTCTCCTTTGCAATGATGAAAGCAAGGCATCCAAGATTGGAAGCCCGTGACAACAGGCGCAAAATGTATTTCGACTCAGCCGACATTTGTAGTCGTCCCGATATACTACCACTTGCCGCAGTCGGTTTAAATCAGGAGAGTAAAAGGACCGCTACGTGATGTGATGCCAATGTTCAAGCGAAGCGTGACCCTGTGAATGACCGTTCACAGGGCCATGGCTCGGCCCTGATGACCGCTGTCGGCCAAGGTTTCTCAAAACTCTGTGAATTTTGCCGAGCAGAATTTCGTAGCTTTTCACGTACTCACTAAAAGCGTCAATCTCGGCCTTGAAGCTAGATTTACGACTACGAAGATCAAATTATAAGAAAATACGTGTGGCACATATATCGTAACTGCTGTTGCTAGCGTTGTGTGTTTAATGGGTAGTGCCTGCTGGTAGTGTTGTAGAAACGAGTTAAATTGTGATGGGGTAGTGAACAGCATCGTTGTCTATAACTGACAAAAATACTGCAGTGGAGCTACTCCGCACATGCCTGGATAAAGATGGACAAGGCTTCATTCAGTCGATAAACAGAGTCGAGGCAAGGGACTTAGGCGGACGTTTGTGCAAGGTATTTGTGCTCGCGAGCTAGCCTCTGAGTATACAGGCACGATCTGGGGCGCATCAATAGAGCAAGGTTCCAGTACCGCGGCCTCCTTCGTTTTGAAACCATGGTTGGATAAAACTTGTCGACGCCGACACACTACGTCACATCTTGTATACGAAAACGAATTTTGAATGAAAACTCGTAAGTACATTTGTGGAGTCAAACCTGACGCTATTTTATTCACACGTTACCTGGCCATACTATAAATTAAATCCGGCATTATTTATGTGTTGCTTCACCTTGTAGTTTATTTTGCGCTTTTTTGCCATTATGTTCCAGTAAAAACATAGTACGCCTACCCTTCTGAAGTCACTAAAACGGGATTGCCTGTGGTTGCTTCTGGCGTCTCTAAATCTCCCGCCATACTCGAGTCAAAGTCCAGAGCTTTTAACAGTGCTCTATGGGGCGCGTGATTCGGATGCGCTCACGCTCGACCCAGCGTTGAGCCCTTAACCTCCGCAATAAATCAGAATCAACTGCATTGCACCCAAAATCGAGCTTGGCGAGTATGGCGGGGAAAAAAAATCGAAAAAGAGCAGGGGCACGAGAGGACAAAATAACGAATGTAGTGCCACGTTCTCTTTAAATCTGTTCCATTCTTGCGTTCTTATATTTCTCGAATTTCCTGCGCAGAAAGACGAAGACACAAGAAGCGAATTGGACAGGACACAGCGCTTATGTATCAACCAGCCTGCAAGAATGTTCTCGCGCGGTTGTATGTCTCCTTCACTCAGTATTCATTATAGCGCTATAAAAATCTCTTAAGGCATTGCTCGAATGGCAGAGCAGCTGGACTTAGACAATTATTGATACTTGCGCTCTATATTCTGAAGTGCACTAGGACCCGACAGCTTCAATCATGAGCCGCGCTGTCTCTTCAAAACTGGGAGAATCTACGTTTCTCGGGGTAATAAGCGCTCACCAGGTTCAAGAGCGAGTCCTTGGCTTCTTGCACCCATTCACTGTCGCCGGTCTCTTGCCAACCGTGCACGATCAGCTTGAGCGGCTTTCGTTCGCGGAACAGGTTAAGCCTTTCGTTGCGCTCCCGGGACCGCCAGTCGAGCCGCAGCGGCGAGTTGCGGTTCTGGCGCGAGTAGAGCAGCAGGCTGGTGTTCACTTTCTCCGGGGAGTCGGGGAAGGAGAGCGGCACCGTCATCGGGTCTCGGGACCGGAAGCAGCCCACCAGCGGGTAGCAGGTGCTGTCGTTGCTCTTGTCCCTCACCTGGGTGCAACCGAGAGAGCCGTCGCGAGACAGTGAAACGCGCGAAGCTACTGTAACGGGCCTGGGTGACCGGTGACCCAGCTGACTGTATATGTGTACGATGCAGCGAGCAAGCGAATGGTTGGTATTCTTGTAGCTTTGCCCATCCGAACTGCAAGTCGCTGTGTTGTGGAGTGATCAAGTATAGAAGCAAGCAGCTGTCCTCACTGTCCTCACTGTCACTGTCCTCACCGGTGCACGTGCGCAGAATTAATAATAATAATAACAACAGTATGAGTTGGTTGTGAGGAGAGGAAAGGTGCAGCAGCCATCTCACTCTCAGCGCGCCGTGAGAGAAGGGATGAAGGAGGGAATGAAATAAGAGAGGGGGGAGAGGAAAGAAGTTGAGGTGGCAAACAATCAGAAAGTTTTACGATATTATTACTTATGAGCTTCAGTGATAGGATACTACATGAAATTACAAAAATTGATCTGGTCACTATTTGCTGGATTTTGAATAGGCTGCACCGATTCATCCGTTGTGTTTATTTTCTTGTAGCGTATATAATTTAGGTCTTTTTCACTGAAAACCTGCCGGGTAATATGAGGCCGGCCCGCACGAATAAATATTTCTGCTGTGGTTCGCAGGCGAAAAAGCAGGCCTTCAGCTCGCTCATATTGGAAAGTGAGAATAGAAGCATATGCGGCGCATTTTTCACTGCAGTTCCCTCGCGGCGACCGAGTGAGGAGGCTCGAGCTGCGTAATGGTGCTGCACACAAAGTTTTCTGGGAAGAAACGGGTGGGGGGAAGGAGGGTCGGTAGTATAGTTTATGGTGGGATGTGACTTATTGACTGGAAAATACGGTACATCAGTGCAAAAGCGTGGCATATACAGCAGGGTGAGCTTGAGAGTTGGGGTAAGGCACCCTGTTCCCAGTCGACCCAGCGCGCGTACCTTGACGGTGTCCGCTAGGTTTCCAGGCAGGACGCTGTCCAGAAGCTCGACCGAAGCGCCGATGAAGCGCATCGCTTTGCCGGGCAACCTGATGCGGCCTTCCACGCCTTCCCCGTCTTCCGCTGGTGTCTGCACATCACACGCCCCAGTGATTATAATCAGACACATCGTTGGATAACTATGGATCGGAGTCCAGGAGCACGAACAGTCTAAGGGCAGCAGTTTTAATTTGGGCGTGAGGGAAATACTGTCGCAGCATTTGGTGACCCACACTGGAAGCTTTCGTCCCAGAACCATCCGTGAAGTAGCGCGTGAATATTCCCCACGAGACTAACCTTCAGTGGTGGTAGCGTTGCTGCTCTATAGTGTGGAGGCGCCATGCACTCTACTCACAGAGGTGTTCATGGCGGCTGCACGCAATAAAGCACAGGCTGCTGTGTGAGCTTTTGCGTGCGGTTTTAGTCATCGGCTAATGTTATCGCAATAACCACGCGAAGGCCTTCTCATCATGGCGGCGCACGGGTGAAAAAGCTAAGCCGGTGCTTTTGACGCGCACTCACCGTAAGCTCGAAGTCATCGTTGTTACGAACGGTTGCGCCGTAGGTGACGGTGGCCAGCAGTAGTACCAGTGCAGCTATGCAGGCTGTAAGGCGAGAGTGAGAATGAACAAATAGAAAAAGGACAACGCTTTAACATGGTGAGAATGTATAGCAGTCAAGCTGATAATCAGCGCACCCGAAATCCGCATAATTTTATGCCGCATTTTGTATGTTCTAAAGCTAGGCTTCGGCTGCGATAAAAGGTCGGATTGCAACGCTGCACACAAATTACCTACAATTGTCTGTCGCAAACAGAAACATGAGCGCGCTGCAATGTTCGCTTTTCGCTTTGTTCTCCTTGAAGTTTAAACGCTAGCAGGAGCTACTTGTGTCGATAATGAACAACAGAGCGGATTTATTTACAAAGAAAGTGGGAGAGGTCGGCCTCGGTCCTTTGTCCTACTACTCCGCACCGAGGAGACAGAAGAGGTGGTGACGGGTGAAGATATTGAGAGAGTAGTGGTCCGAAGGACCAGCGCACAAAAACAACGAACAGAGTAGAAGAAGGACGACGTACGGACAGAAGCGCTTCTGTCTACGTCGTCCTTCTTCTACTCTGTCCGTTGTTTTTGTGCGCTGGTCCTTCGGACTTCATGGATAACCAACTAGCCCAACAGCAAGTGTTGCTAGAGTAGGGGTATACGGATGTATGCAAACACAAGGCCAATCGACTTGATCGACTGCGCTGTGGTTAGCACTTATGTTTATAACGTATGTTGCATTTGGGCTGACGGATGGGACTATAGTGCGAATTCACCTGCGGATGCAATTCTTTTTAATGCGATATCATTACTGGCCGTGGTTAGCGATTTCAGCGATCTGTGTGTGGTCCTTCTTCGTCACACAAACAAAAAAAAATCCAAGAAAAAAAAGTTCCACGGGTCAAATTCGAACCCAAGAATTTCTCGAGGGAAGCGACTAGGGAACCTCATAGCCACGACGAGTGCCGGGTGTCTTGATGGATAAAGATAAATACAGTCTCTATGGCGAGCAGCAGCAGTGAAGCCGGAACTTTTTATGATGCAATCCCAAGTGGCGTGAGCGGACAAAGGGTGGATTGCGTATACAAACTCCACCTCCGTTGACGTCATGGAAAGCTATCGTGGGCTCGCCTAAGGTACCGTGGGCTCCGCGCATCACCCAGTCGCATCAGCCTCGCACAGACATGGACCAGACAAAATGGGCAGTGCATTGGCGTGTCTTAAACAGTGTCTTAAACAAGCAACTGTTGCGAATAAAAAAACAAAAAGAAGAAGGATGCGGTGTGAACAAGACGGTGGTGGCAGTGGCTCAGCAGAAGTTGAGTGAATCAAAGAAGGTGTTTGCATTGCCCAACGAAAGGCGTTTGCAGTGGTTTCAAAAATAGCCGAGTGGAAAAAGCTCTTGCTACGAAATTCATTCACCTCCTCGGTGTCTCTTCCTAAATTGTGGCCTTTCATTTTGAAATTCCCCTTTTAAAATCGACCAGAAGCTATTTTGCGCGCAATAAATCAAGTCCAGGCCTGCCTAGTGCGTTGTGTTTCAGCGACATACTCCCCTTACTTCGCCGCCATAAAGAGGCTTGTTATTCTCCAAAGGTTTCATGTAGCAATGTTTTATTAATGCGAAAGCATTACATGGCTTATCGTCAATGAAACCCAATGCCCAGAAAAAGTGGCTTCCCGAAACTCACGTGACCAGGCAAAGCACAATAAAATTTCTTCCGAAGGTACGGGGAATTGAACCCGGTGCCTTCAAATTCTGAGGCGAGCACGCAACCCATAGGGCACAAAGCCGCGTTGCTTGTTGGCGAACAGAGGCGAACCTAGTATATGTGCGTTGACTTTCGACTGAGTTGGTGTGTGATAAGGAAGTAACAGAAACGAAAATTAAATAAATAAACAAGAAAATAAAAATAAAAACGAAATGCTTTCGTTTTCAAAGAATAGGTAGTCCTAAGTGCCTTTCGTAATTTTTGTCCTGTATTTGAGTAGTTTGTTTTTATGGAGTACGGACCAACCGTTGGAACTTGCTACTTTAGTGAAATAAGCGATTGATAGGGAGAGGCACGAAATGCTATTGCGTACGCAGTTTATTTGCTTCCAGGAACTCGAACTCCAGGAATACTGGAGACAAGACTGAGCATAAGCGAGTTTCACCGGACACAACCGCGTTACCGGAATGTTCTTAGTATCGCTAAACCGCGATTCCATGACTAGTATACGTCAAAATATTCAGAGCGGTGAACCAGCGACCAAAATTCACCCCGCTGCATTCGCTCGAATTTTTGCAAGCAAACGCTGGCTGTTCGCCGCCGAACTACAGGTTCTACCTCTCCCTGGTTTTCTGCTCGGTCTCGTTTTAATGACAGCCTTCACTGGCGAAGAAATTCTGAATTATTGGCCGAAGCACGCTTTGTTACGTACACATGATCACGCTTCCTACAGACTATGACCACATCTCGAATGCAAGCTACTTTGTACGCCCCTAGAATGACAGATATGCTGTGTGAATGAGGTGCGGCTGCCGAGCGTAGCGCCCCACGCGTGGAGCGAGACCAAAGTTCCAATTTCCGCAAGGGCTCGCAGAACCACTGGGTTTGACATAAGTCTAAAACGGCGTCTTGTCTACTCGTCAATTTGTCATGCTTCAGCAGCCACTACGGCCGCGCGACATAGCTAACTGGCAGGACTTGTTTACACTGAAAAACACGTTAGAATTGGAAGGAATATCTTACA
This sequence comes from Amblyomma americanum, assembly GCF_052857255.1. Classification (NCBI taxonomy): domain Eukaryota; kingdom Metazoa; phylum Arthropoda; class Arachnida; order Ixodida; family Ixodidae; genus Amblyomma; species Amblyomma americanum. Next base: position 305,716,475 of record NC_135497.1, on the reverse strand, counting down.
AATAAGACCCGGAAGCAAGCTTAATTTAGGCCATATGCAATTTGTACGACTAATGGCAGATGAAATATCTGAAATGAAACACTGCTGTTGCAATAACCGTCAAAAATATGGCGCAACCACGCGTCTTATAGCGGAGAAGAAAAATAAATAGAACAATTAGGCTGCGTTGATCGAGCGGTAAGGTCTTCGGCTGACCCCCTCCCGAATTTATGTATCCGGTTCCACAGCGGCACTTGATGAGTTGTTTTTTTGTACTGTTTTTTATTCTCTGCTGTGATAGGTTAAGTTCTAGAACGGTAACACACACACACACACACACACACACACACACACACACACACACACACACACACACACACACACACACACACACACACACACACACACACACACACACACACACACACACACACACACACACACACACACACACACACACACACACACACACACACACACACACACACACACACACACACACACACACACACACACACACACACACACACACACACACACACACACACACACACACACACACACACACACACACACACACACACACACACACACACACACACACACACACACACACACACACACACACACACACACACACACACACACACACACACACACACACACACACACACACACACACACACACACACACACACACACACACACACACACACACACACACACACACACACACACACACACACACACACACACACACACACACACACACACACACACACACACACACACACACACACACACACACACACACACACACACACACACACACACACACACACACACACACACACACACACACACACACACACACACACACACACACACACACACACACACACACACACACACACACACACACACACACACACACACACACACACACACACACACACACACACACACACACACACACACACACACACACACACACACACACACACACACACACACACACACACACACACACACACACACACACACACACACACACACACACACACACACACACACACACACACACACACACACACACACACACACACACACACACACACACACACACACACACACACACACACACACACACACACACACACACACACACACATATAGTCGATGGAAGACTACCGACTTTTATCGACCACGTGTTTTTTGCTGAAATCGAGAACTCCTTGCCCAAATAAATTTATAGCCGGCTGTGGGGCTGAGAAATACGGCAGAAGAGGAGTTTAGAACATAACTTTTCAACATGCACTTTATCTTGGTAGCGGGTGTCTGCAAACCCTGTCATTACCGACGCCACAACAAACGCCCGTCGCCTCGACAGTAACGAGCATGACATTAACTGAGATGCCTACACTTTCCTGGAAATATAGTTCAATGCACAGTGGTGGTTAAAAAATCACTATCAACAAAATAAGTCCGGTTATACGTGTCACTGAAATCTCCATCCGGTTTTTGCTGATATACCATTTCAAGTGATGTGGAAACGCACTCAAACCGTGCAGGAAACGGCGACTAGCCCCAAGAGGAAGAAATTTAGGGGCCCGTAGTTTCTTCAAGCAGGAATAGTACTCTGCATTATGCTTTGCCCTATCCGTTGAATGTAGAGTACCCACTCCAGGCAGCGTAGCCCGGCTGTCGCCAAGGTTGTGAAGTTTGAACACAGAATGGCCACACTGTCCTGGCATTTGATGATGATGATGAGTTTTTTATGACGCAAGGACATCTGTGGCCAAAGAGCACCATGACACAAGGTTTTCTTTTTCTCAAGGTGGGCTCAAAGGCCCATTTCCCAAACAGTTCACCCGAAAGAAGCCGAGCACCAGGCAGGGGAAAGCTTGTACCCATTGTATCACCGGTGGGTACCCGGCGGCACTGGGGGTCGAACCCCGCACCTCCCGCGTGCGAGGCGGATCGATGCTCAAACGACTGGGCTGCAGCTGCGGTATCGTTCTGACATCTTTTGCGGATTAAAAAAATTAGATTCCTGTAAATTAACCGAGTTCTGCACTCGTTATTGTCCCCAAAGGGAAAGATCTTCCAGTACATACCAAAATGTTTACACTCATCTGCGAAAGTAGACTCAATCGCGCACTGCCCCGCGTCTCCGCAGCGGCTAGACTGCTTGTTCAGCGGCGAGCAGAGGCGGGGGCCGTTCGCCCCTTGCGCGTCGCATGGTGTGGCGTGTGAAGAATTGGTCGTTTTGCGCAAAAATCAACAAAGTAGCGCGGTGCGCGCGATGCTACCGGGAATTATAGACCCCGCGGAGTGTCAAAATGCGCCCAAACACAATCACGGCCGCAAAAGCCTGCAGCTAGTTGCTGCGCGAAGCGATATGGCATTAAAACACAGAAAAAATTTTCCCGTACCAGTATTATATTTAGAATTAATCCGCGTTGTCTCTTACATTATTTACTGCATACCACTTTCGCAATGAAGGTGCACTTCATTCGAATTCGCGGTACTACGATGCGGGATTACGTTAATGTCCTGGGAGTATTTCTGCCACCTTTGTACAGTACGCGGCAGAAACATGATTAGCCTGGCTTTCGTTATCCACTACTCAGGTAACAATCGCTGTATAACATAGTACATGGAACGCTAAATTTCTCTATTGGCTGCGTCTTTGGAATCATGCGGAAAAACAAAACACAAACGATATCCTCAAACGCGTCCGCGCCGAGATGTGAGAACCGGGCGGGCGGGAAGTGCCTTATCACGACCAAATTATTTCCCGTGTTGCACAAGGCACTATCGTCGCTTCTCGACGCTGGCTTGCCGCTTTGATGAGCGTACCCTTGTTATGAAAGGCGTTGTTTTATCCGACAATAAGTGCCACCTAAAGCTAAACATAAGAGTCGACTCGAAAAGTACACGGGGCAACCGAGAGTGCAAGAAACCCTGTTAATTAAATAATAACAGGAACAGGAAGGGGATATCTGAGGGTCACGAAATATCTTTGAGAATAGAACAAACAGCAAAAGAATAAGAGGAGAATGAGGTTCATGGCCAGATAGGGAAAGCTGGAATGTGTTAATATGGGAAGGAAAATCGTAATTTTTACTCACGATTACGATACTCGCTAATGCGCTGTTACAGCTCCGCTCTTGCGGAGGACTTCTGCAATTGAATGGAGCATTTGTTTGTTATTTATGTATTATTTATTCCAGCTGACGTATTAGAGCGGCAATCACCGCCGCATCTTGTCAACGTTGGCGCTTTCATATAGCTTTCATATAGGTGCATCTCAGTAGTGCCAGGGCTGGGCTTCTGCGCTGGTGGCATGTGTACGATTACGCTTGCTGAATATCGTAATCGTCCGGTGAGCTTTTAACAGCCCCGCTGTAAAACTTACTGCTGAGTATCGTAATCGTTCCCCTTACATTCCTTCCTTAATCCCTTCCTTCACTGTGCTGTGCAGGTGTCCAACTGCTGTATGGCTGCTGCCGTGCCTTTCCTTATAGCTACTTATAAATTCCTGCACAGGCGCTCACAGCGCATCCGATAGGTGTTTCGGAGCGGTTTGCGACGTATACTACCGCGCGACCCCACCGCTGACAATGATGGTTACAAGATGTGCGAGGCACGGCTTGCTTGCACGGTGTGGTCTCCTCATCTTAGGGAAGAGCTACGCGGGGTCATGCTATTAGGGATGAGCGCGCGTCCCCACCGAAGACCACAACGGTAGCACGTACCGCCACCGACGCAGCTCATCCGGCAAATGGACCATTAACAGCTGTGCTGTAAAAAGGAGTGCGTAAGAAAGCTGAAGGCAGTGATGTACTCAGAAAATATACGGGAAATGGCCCAACGCTTACGTGTCGTTTCTTTTGTCTCAGTGAATTTCTGTTGAAAGGAAGACCAACCTGAACGAGATGCCCAGACTGTCGTAATTATGCACGGCCATGGAGATAACGAATGGTAGGCAGCCAAACCTTTTCGAACAAAGCACGTTTCTGCCCCGAGAAAGAGGCCAGGTTCACACTCTCCGCTCGGATCCGCGCGTAATATTCCATCTTGATTAACCAGTGACCTTGCGCTGGCCGTGCGGAGTGCACTGGACGTATTGCGCGTGCCCATCTGGTCGTTTTATGTATGCCTCAGCGGCGCTGCACTGCTCTTCATGCAACAAGTCAATCCGTAGCCCGATAGCCTACTCTTCTATTCGAAGTGTGCCAGGAGCTCTGCAAACTTCCTTGTGAACGCGGCGCTTGGAACATAGGCGCTAAAAATCACGATATTTTTACGCTTTATCACGAGTGACGATACAAGACGTAATAAAATCTGGGTGCGTTAAGAAAGAGAGCGAAAAGTGCAGTTGGGCAACGTATCTAAGTCCGGTGCAAAAACACCGGACTTCACTGGAGTTTCTTTGGAGTGTTGGCTGACGAGCATGTTGCGGGCCAATGCATCAGAGAGCTCGACGATAATGTCCTGCTACGTCCGAAGGAAAGTGCCCGTCACCCCATAAGCTGCTCTCGGGATGGTGATGAGAGGATGGTTCAGAGTCACTGGCTGTGTCGCCGAAATTGTGATGGCCTCAAGGTGCTCCATCCTGGCGCAAGTGAGCTTGCGCATGCTTGGTCGCAGTTAGAACAGCTTGCAGTTAGAATAGCTTGCAGTTAGCCCAGAGAATACCCTCGGCTTCCTCATACCGAATCTGGATTCCTGAAGGGCGGTACCACAGCTTCATGACGTTGTACACTCCTGCAGCCCGGGGCACGAACGTCATGCCAACGCCATTCGGCAAGACATACGACCTGCCGATGACGCGGTACGCGCACCCAACGATGTCTGGGATGTCGAAGACCCCATCGAGCAGCAAGCAGATGGCCTGCTCGATCAAGAAGCACTGGTACATGCAAACATGCGCCTAGTCATGTTTCTGGAGCCTTCGATGTGGTCCATCCGGTCGCGGATCGTCACGACGCTGTAGCGCTTCTCGTCCAGCGTACATGCACGTGCCATGGTAGCGCAGCTGGCTGAATGAGGGCGCCACGAACATAGACTCGCGCAAGACAACGTGATTTTCCTCGAAGGGTGCAACATGTGCTTCCAGAATATTGCCCCCTGCGACCAGTGCGAGTTGAGCGTGAACGACAGCTTGTCCAGGTTGTCATGCCTGAACGATACAAATATGGGAAGCACAGCATTGAACTGTTGCAGCAGTCGTTTTCAAAGTGGACCTGTACAGGAATCTGAATCACCGGCCACGGTGTGATGAACACATTTCCTCCAATACAGGCAGGAGCCGCGGGCGAGCTGTGGTGGCTTCTCGTCACAGAACGCAGAACGGCACACAAGCGTGGAACAGCCACGTGGACATCCCGACAATGACCGCACCGATGCTAGACACGATGTCCCTCCGTTCCTGCTTCACTGTTGACGGCTCCTTTTTCTGACGCTGCTAGATCTCCCGTATGAGCCTGTCAAACGACAGCACTGACCTGAGCACCATTCGGCCTTGGACGTCGAAAGGGATGGGCTGTGTCGCCTTGAAGGCATAGCTGCAGGAGAAGAGCGGTATCTTCTGGATAAAATCGCAGCGCTCTCGAATGCTAAGGGCCCAGCGGCAGGTCGCCAGGTCGGGGAAGGGGCTTCCCACGGGGTCATAGCAGAAAAGGATCCCGTAGGTGCAGTGCTGCCAGAGCCGTCCAATCACGCACCTCGCCAGAGAGTGGTCCCAGATGTGCAGCATGAGGATTAGGCCGCCACAGAAGGAGCACTCGTGCATGCAACCGCCAGTGCACTGACAGCCGAGAGCAAAGTAGCATTCCCAACAGAGGGGGCAGCCGCTGCGTTGCACTACCGGGCATTTCGGCGTAGTTGTATATCACCTAACCCATGAACATGGCGGTGATTTTGAGATGGAAGAAGAGTTCGACAAAGTGCGTCTTTCCGTTGATCAGCACCCTGGGTATGTGGACGTGAAGCACCACAAACTGGCATACCCAAGAATTCTGGACAAAAAGATTTTTCAAAGCGAAAGAGCCTATGAACGCAATTTTTTCCCTTATAAGATTTCACTAAAACAACCAATATATCCGGAAATGTCCCGTCCGCAGGCTTGCAACGCTATTTCCATTACCTTACAATATTCCAATATTCAACACTTTTGTCCAAGAATGCTGGACATGTCTGCGACTTGCAGCGAGGAGGCGTCGCAGCGGTTGAGGTGCAGGTCAACACGCAGTGACCGCCGGTAGTGGTAGAAGATCGTTTCCAAATGGTAGTAGCAGTGGTCTATCAGTAGCTTCCCTGAGAACTGGTGCTTGGCGAATGTCTCATGGCGTACCAGCGTGCAAAACGAGACAGACAGCAAGGTCACGGCTCGGTCCACCGGCCAGGGGAAATGACCCCACGGGGATGGGCACCAACCATTAGAAAAGACCCCTGTCAAGCTTCAGCAGGGAACACATTCTTTCCAGTTCGCCACCGCAATGACCGACCGACCGACCGACCGACCGACAGACCGACCGACCGACTGACTGACTGACTGACTGACTGACTGACTGACTGACTGACTGACTGACTGACTGACTGAATGACTGACTGACTGACTGACTGACTGACTGATTGCCTAAAAAAACTTGATTTCGTACTGGGTTATATAGACCCCAGAGGGTGCAGCCCTTGTCCACGGCCACATTAGCTGTTGCAATCCGGAGCCGGTTCGTCAGTTTGCGCTGCTCGTCTAGGTCTGTGCTGGTAAAAGCGGCTTCGCATTCGGCAGGGTTGAGTACGGGAGGCCGGGTGAGGGGTTTGGGGCATTCCCACGTGTAATGAGAAAGTGTGCTTGAGCACGAGGATGGGGAAGGTGTTTGAAACTGGTGCAATTTGGCGACTTCTTCACGGGTTTTCGCGTGTGGCGGAGGGTGTGTTGTACGAGAGAGCCTGTGGTGTTATGGGATGTCTGCGTATGTGAGTGGTTACTTTTCGCCCTGTCTGGGCTGAGTTCGCCTTCCGCTGGTGACGGGAGGTTGAGGCCTCAGGCAGTCGCATGAACTATCTCATTATCAGAAAGAAACGCGGGCGTCCAGACTAGGCGGGCTGAGGGGATGTGTTGCTTGTGAGTCTGATTTATTGTTAATTGGGTTGTCTTGGTGACGAGTGCTGACGGCGAGGGCTATTGCGCACTCTTCTATTTCCGTGCTGTTGTCGGTGCGTTTGGGGCTGATGTTATCGTTTTGCCCCTCCGGTCAGCCACTCTTATTATTTTGTAGCGATAGCTCGTACATTACGGTAGCATTTGGAGCCTTCAGCGTGGCGGCGCCGTCACGTAGTTGGTCACGTGGTGCGGAGCAGATGCCACGCACGAGGTTCGTCACGTTGTTGGTCACGTGGTGCGGAACAGCTGCTGCTGCTAGCGGCGCGGCGTGCCGTGAAGCCGAACTGCGACAGCTGTGCGCATGCGCCGTGTCAAGTGGGACGAAGATGAAGAAGGAACGCCCAGAGAAACGGAGCGTCGAAAGACTGACTTTGCAATTCAACTGAACAAGTTACACTCGGCCAGCTGTAGCTATCGTGTCACTCCAAGTTTAACCAGAGCTAAACCACTGCCGCCAATTTTTTTGCTTTTGTAGTTTGGTAGTCTATACGCCGTCCGTATAGAGGGTGTCGTGGTCGTTGCCATACGTTCTGTCCAAGGCTTTGGCCCTCGCTTTGCGCCCACTGGTCTGGCGTTTGGTGTCCATATTTCGGAGTATAGGTGGTACTGTAATGTGGGCTCTTATTTTTGGTGCTATTGGTTTAGGTTCACGTGGGGAATTTTCTGGCATTCAGTATCCTAATTGTCTGAGGACATGCCTCCCTCTTGGGGTCCGTTTGAGTATTTCTATCTGACTGAACTTCTGGTCTTCATTCAATTAGTTCGGTCTTGTTATGTAGGCCTGATTGTAAGAGGCAGGTCGTTCATGCAAAAATAGAGATACCCGTCGCCATTTTTACAACTGTGCGGTGCAGTGTTTATAGCTGCTTTGTTTCTGCCTCTGATAGGCGGTGATATGGCGTGTGGTGTGATGCGGCTAATGATTAGAGCCTGTACGATGCGGACATTGTCGGCTCCTTTTAGGCCCTGACGGCGGTTGGTGACCATTTGGGTCATGTGGATTATCTGAATTATTTGTTCTTTTAGCAGTGCCAGCATGCACATGGTCTTTGCATTTGTTTGTACGTGTAGACCCAGTAACCTTGCTCTGCTTATCCTGTTAACGGGTTCGCCCTCGACTGTGACCGCGATATCCGGTGGTGAATTAATTTTCTTTCGGCATTTTGTAATCATGAGCAGTTCTGAATTTTAAAGATTATTACGTTTAATATTTTGAAACTATATTGGTTGGTTCCTAGTCTCCGTGCGGGAGTAAGGGCGTAAGGGAGTAATTAGGGAGTAAGGCCATAGATACGACACGAAGAGGTCGTATTTAGATTGTGATAATACACCGCGAATACCAGATTGGCTGAGTGTGATCGGTTCGATCGGAGATAGATGCAACGCATTGAGGCTGCGCTATATGATTTGATGGACGAGGAATTACAAAAGTAGAAATACTGCTTGGAATCGCATTTCCTAATATATTGCTAAAGGTCATGACTTGACAATCACGGCTTTTTACGACAGGACCGCAGCGTTTCGAGTATTGATGGAAATAGAGTTTTATAGAAAGTAAGATTCGTTTTCTTTTGTACTTTAGTAGACGCTTTTTCAGCAACTCCATAGACGATCCATTTTTCAGTAGCTGAGTATTCTTTTCGCAGCAGGAAATGCCTACGTTTTCTGTTCGGCAGTCGGTTAAGCTGTGTACTGCACCAGGACGCGTTAGGTAACTCATAGATCTTACTTTATAAATTGTATTTGTTTTCTAGGTCCATTGGCTTGCATTTGGATTATTTGACCAACACTTTAGTGAATAATAAATTAAAGTTGTTAAAATGAGACTAATGTTCTGCGTCGATAGCCTAAAAGTCACCTTTCTTACAGTCCCTTGTACATATCAATCGCTAGTTTCCCTCAGAAGACGGTATGGAAGTGGAAAAAAATGCTCCGGATCACGATGTGCTGTGGGACCCTAAGACCTGTCAAGTCAGTTATTGGTGACCTATTATCAGGGAAGGATGTTATTAACAAATTAATTAAAGATGAAATTTCGAAAGTGACACGAGTAGGAAGGCACTGTATCTGTAATGATTAATGTCTAGGCAAGGGCTGAAAAAGGCAGTAACTTTGGGGGAAGCGATTCTGCGAATAAACTTGAATGCAATCATTGAATAGATGGGAAATTGAATTTACCTGATAACAAAACGCTTGCACCAGAAAATCAGATTTGTATTTGGCTTAAACAATCAATAAATGGTTCCCAAGTATAGCTGGCAGCGTTTTTTTTTATAGCGAGGCTTTCGCATAGCAACATCTCATTGTCCTGTATATGGATAGATTTGCAAGGAAGAAACACGGACTGGCCACTTGAATTTGCTACTCTGGTGCATTGCATCCATGAACCCATACGAAGAATCTTTATACCATGGTCACTGCGTGTCAAGACGTTCAGCTCCTTCATTTCTTCACGAGAAAAAAGTATTTTCAGTGGTGTTTCCATTTCCTCCACTGTGAACACGACTGGTGTCGTCATCGGTCGCAACGTTACAGAAATCTCGAAGGGCAAGTTTTGGGACGTTTTGAATGCAGTGAAAGCAGATTGTCAAGCTCGACTTAATTATGTTACTGACGAAGTTGCGCATGATCCATCGTTTATCCCTAATGCACTAAAGGCAGCATGACCTAGATGACATCCACAATATTGCGAATATGCCAAGCGAAGCTGTTCACCCCGCGTCCATACAGGCGGCAGAAGACTGCACTGCTTCCACGTCTTATATGCAAATTAAAACTCTTGAGCCAGGTGGCGAAAAAGTTTCAACTGCGTCTCATGCAGCTTGTTCCAAAACATGCAGCGGTAGCTTAAACTGATTTTTTTTTTTTTACAATATAAGGGTTATAACTCAGTGAATGAATGAATGCAGCAAAGGAAATTGAGAACTGGCATTTTCATGCCACATTTTTTGAAAATGGAGATAAATGCGCCGTAGAGCGTAAGACAAGCGATAACCGTTTTTAAGTGACCTACAGAAGAAACTTGCTGTCACGAACCTACTTCAGTATACGGTGAACCAGGTTATCATTACTGGAATAACGCAGGTCTCACTGCGCGTAAAACGAATTTGGCGGGAGCCAACCACTGGTATCGACGTGTCTTTGTTACCACGACACCGTGGTTGCGCGACTTGTGCACACAAGAATATCCCGTCAGACATATTTAATGCTCTGAACAAGCAATGAAATTCGCCCGGCGGCATTCGCTGGATGATGCATGGCAAATAAATTTGGCTGTTCGTCCGCAATCTACGGGTCCTAGAGTATGGTTTTCTAGTTGGTCTCATTGCAGTTACCGATCGAGTGGAAGTTCGCGATTATTGTCCAATCATGCACCCTCATTACGTATTCCCATGTTTCAGATTAACTGAGACCAAATCTCCGACACAACCTGCTATATACGCCTGTAGAATGTCAGGTATGTGGATAGGATGTGGATGCTGAGCGAAGCGCTCGTCAAGTGGACTGAAACTAATGTTTCTATTGCCACATGGGCTCGCACACCCACACGGTGCAAGATCACGGGGCTTAAACAGTGTCTTGTTTACTGGAAAGTTTGCCATGCTGCGGTATGTAGTGACGACGCACATGTGTTCACTAGGTTCTGGTAGGAGCAAATGCGCTCAGACAGTAGACATTGACCCGCCTCACTGGCAGCGTTTGTAAGCAGAAAGATACGTTCACAAGTGAACGAGTGCGCGTTTTAAAGAAAGCCGGGCAGCAGCTTAATGCACACCGTACGAGAAATGCTTGCCAAACGGCGTACGCTTCAATTATCCGAAATTAAACAATATGTAAAATGCCGTTGCAACAACCACGAAAGAATTTGGTGCAAATTCGCGCGCTATAGGCAAGAAAGGGGAAAAGAAACTGTGTTGAGTATTCTTTGGCCGCCACACAAACGCATCCCGTTCGATAAATGGCATTCCGTGTTTTTCTCTCTTTGATTGCACTGCTTCTTTGCTGTGACCGGATTGCAATTAAAATAAAATGTTCAGCCATGCTTTTTTTTCTTCTTTCCTTTGCGCCGCGTAGCCGTACCGTGCACAAAAATGGACGAAGCAGCGCGGCACTCGCGTTGCTCTCAAGAATTTTGAAGCGCTCGGAGCTAATCGCACTTACGAACACGATCATAATGAGTGTGACGACGCTGGTCTGCCGCACTGTCACTGTGAAGGCATAAAGCTGTTTACTATATTTATTGCCGTATTATATAAAAACACTTAAAGCGCTACAAGATTAGAACAGAGGGATAATTGCATTATTATATTTTGCACTAGTCCGCGCTGTCTCTAATCTCTATTTATTCTATAGAACTTCCACCATTGACGCAGCTGGCAAAGGACAGGGTTAATTGGAGAGACATGGGAGAGGCCTTTGCCCTGCAGTGGGCGTAGTCAGGATAATGATGATGATGATGACGACTTCCATCATGAAGAAGCGCTTCAGTCGGGTTTGCGGTACTAGCTACAGGGTTGCGAAATTCTTGGGGTCTTTTCTTGCGTCCTTAACAGTACGCGTCGGCGCATGAGCAGTCGGCGTCCGCCACTCCGATACTCAAGTAGCGGCTATAGTAACACGGTAAACTGCACGCTAAATGTCTCCATGACTGCGTCTTTGGATCCGTGTGCACTAAAGCGCCGTCCTTAAGAGTGAGTCCGCGCCGCGACGTGAGGACCAGGCGGGCGGGAAGTTGCGTATCAGGACCAAATTGCTTCCTGTGCTCTGCTTCTCTTCGCTGGGCTGCCGCATCGATGAATGTGCCCTTGTTAGAAAAGGCGTTCTTTTATCCGCGAATGAGCGCTGCGTAAAATTAAATAAAAATTAAATAAAGCCAGCTCCACGAATAGGAAGGGCAATCAAAAGTGCAAGAAGCTCTCTTACAGAAAAACAGGAACGGGAAGGCGATATGCGAGGGTTGCGCAGGATTTTTATCAGAAAAGCAAACAAGGGGAAATAAATGTTAACAGTAGGAGCTTCGCGGCTCGATCGGCAAGGCTGGAATGCTTTGATATGAGAAGAAAGAAAGAGTGCTGAAAAAAGTTGATCAGGGGTGTAATCATAAAATAGCCGGTAAATAGCCTGAGACGTACGTACTTTCACGTGAGCTTTTAATTGAAAAGCGGATTTTGTTACCACACCACAATAGTTGCCCTATTAGTGCGAGTCATAACTTCGCCTCATAATTGCGTCTTCAAGTGCGTATTATTATTGCGTAAATTGTATATATCGATATAACGAATAAGAATGACAATGGGAGAGATGATAAACGTTACAAAATTTTTATCTTCGGAAAGACAAATCTGGAACGAAGCGCTCGAACTTTCGTGATTATCTACCGTCAAGGGGAAAACAATCAGCAGAACAACCAAGCATTTCAGATCCATGAAAGGGTGGGCTTCAAGCAAGATGCCAGGTTCACGAATCTCCTCGCTCGTACACGCGCGTAAGATCCCTTCGATATGGACCAGTGACCTTGCTCTGGCTGTTCAGGGCGCACGGGCTATTGTGCGCTTGTCCGCGCTGTCTTTTTATTGCTTGCGCCGGTGGCACTACGCTGTTCTTGATGATACGCAACAACTAACTATTCCGATGAGGCAATCTACTTTTTGAAGTATGCGAGTAGCTGTGCACGCTTTATTGGGAGTGAGGCCCCTGGAATGTAGACGCTAAGAATCACGCTACCATTACGCTTTATAGCGGGTGCTAATACGGTACTTAATAAAATGGTGTTGCATTAATAGAGCGTGCGGAAACTGCGGTCAGGTATCGTATCTTGGTCCACACACCTGTGCATACTGAAACTTCTTTGTGGTGTCGACTACACCGACCATGCGGTGAGCGTGGCCCTCGGACAGTTGTACCGGAGCCCCGTCACAGCATTCCGATAACAGCGCCACAGTTGTCTGCACCGTAGTGACGAAAGTGACGCTTGCGTTGGGAATGAAGGAGGGATTGTAAGTGCTGGCTTTACTTCGCAACGAGGCTTTTACCTGAAGCCTTTATCTTGCCAGCAGGCTTACACCGACAATATATACAGTGCGCGTGGCTTCCAAAGGTAACACAATTTCTTAGGCAGACACGCGTGGACACCTTGCGGCACTGTTCATTGCTGAGTCAGACACCGGAAGCGGACCGTATGTTTTTACCATTTTTTCACCAATTTAAATATTTTTTCCCATTAGCATTAATGACTACAGCCTGTTAAGTCAAGGTCCAATAGCAGCAAGCAGCACATGACGCAGTCTCTCTTATTCAAAAACGGTCCTAAATAAGTGGCAAAGAAGAAGAAGAAATTATCGGGGAAGAAATCGTCACGAAATACGCCTCGGCTCCGAGTGGTTTCAGTTCACAAATTTGTGACGGTGTCGTGTGATGGTGCCACAGCAGAGCGTATGTGGTGTAATGGTGGGCTAGTTGCTGCTCAAAAAGACGGGCGCTCTGCTCGTCCTCGCTCTTCGACAGTACCGCCGGTGTCAAATTAAACAAGAACTGAACAACTGCGGCGCAAACACACCACTACAAAAATGTTAGTTGTCGAACAAGACATATCGGTTGGGTCCATTCACACTTCCACGCAGATGCCTTCGTGCCATCGAAGTGAAAATCAAGCGCGCCAGTACGCAACCTGCTCATTTGATATGTTCTAGTTCTAGTTCACGTTTTATTTGACGCTGACAGTATATTCATAATGTTTCATATGGTGTGTTAATTGTTAACGTCGGTACATGTATACGTAGCTGCGCACACATACTTAGATTTTAGGACTCGATTGCCGTGATTTTCGCAACACTCTCGAACAATCAGAGTAATTTTTGAACATCCGAGAGTGTATGTGGGTTCTGTTTTCTTCCTTTTATCCGCTTCAGTGTAACGGTGGTGATGGAATTCTACCAATGACAAAGAGGTCAGGAGTTCAACCCGGCCTCGGAGGACGCCCCTGTGCTGATATTTCAGTGCGCAACGAAGATCCCTAGACAGACCAAATAATGTAGAGCATGGCGGGCCTCATAGCCGAGGTGTGAGAAACAGCGTATAAAAGACAAGACCGAGAGAAGAACAAGGGAGGCGGCTGCCTTTCTCCTCCTCTTGATTTCGTCTTTGCGCGCTCGATAACGAGCCGTAGAGCTGGACAGTTGGAAGAGTAAGGAACTGGGGGAAGCAGTCGTTTGGTAACTCTGCCCGGTAATGAAGGCACCCTCTGCGGAACGTCTGATTTCTGTACAGTGGAACTTACGTAAGTTGGGGGTGTACTCACTGTGCAAGACAAAGCCCATGGTTGCCGGTAAGCTCGGCCGGTGGGATTTAGGCGGCCCAAATGATGATCCCGATCACGTCCTTCAGATGCTAAAAGAAAGGCGAAAGCTTGTCAGGAAGGCAAGCTATATTTAGTGCATACTAACGAAAGAAAAAAATCTTGAAAGGCTGACAGTAACTTCTACGCCACCAAGTGTTTACGATGTGAATAATACAATAACTCGTTGAGTGCGAGTGAGAACACATAGACCTCATAATCATGAACCAATGTGGTTCCACTGCAAAATGGCGACTTTTCCCAGTGATCAACAATGGCTCCTTTCTGCGCCCAACCGAGGAAATTTCCTTGCCTGATTTTCTGCTCCTTCCTATTTCTTTGATATCCGCACTGCCCCTCCATTGGACGGCAGGCTCTCTATTCTGCGTATCACATGTCTCCACGAAAGCATTTCCTAATTTTTATTTCACCTGAAATATCATCCACTCATAATTGTTTTCCACTACAAGCTGCTGTTTATTTTCTCAATGCTACACTTGTCGTTTTCCTCTCCATAGCTAGGTGTTAATCCCATTTAGAGTTGTTTCGTTAGCCGGCGCATTTTTTTCTGGGAGCTACGGGTAACTTGTTGCTCATAACCTGCTCATATTTCCAAAATGAATGTAACTCATTCTTATTCTCCTACTAATCTTTTGGCGCACTGCTCTGTATTTACTACTTCAACTACAAGACCTAGGCAAAAGTGCTCTTTCACAACTTCCTGACTAATATAACGCGAAGCTCATTAAAAAAAACCTTGAATTAATTTTTAGAGATATTTAGTCACTGCGGGGGAAAGATATGCCGAGACTTTTGCTCCAGTGCGTAACCTCTTCGTAAAAAAAAAGTGTTCTGCCGGCCAGGAACGAAGAACGCTTTCACCCGTTATTTCCACACTAAAGCACCGTGAGAGCTATTGTGGTCGTGTTTACATGAGAACGGCATAATACGGGAGTCCGATAAATGCCGTAGTTTTAAATTAAACCTTAATCTGAGAATAAAAAAAAACACGTCCACATGAAGAAATGAATATTAGCATTGCGACAAGTGGTATTCTTCATGTTGTGAAAAAGTGTTTGTCAAATTATGTGACTGGAATAGTTTTATTTTACTATCTGAAATCTTTCGGAATATAACTTTGGGAGCAGTGTGTTTCTCAACTTTATTCTTGTTAAACACGACGTTTCGGTTAACCCATGGAACTCGTGATTTTTTCTGACGCCAAATTGCTTCTTTTTTTATCTAAAAAGTTTTCACCATAATTCACAAAACTTTAAATATTTCAATGGTTGCTTTCTGCTCCTACTGCTCCCAAACACTCTGACGTGCTTAAGCAAGATGTATGTGATACTGGCGCGCAAGGCCTCGATATATCGCTGTCGCTGATTTGAGTGCAGATGGGCACAGGAGAAAAAGCAAGATAGTTTAAATACAAAAACCGTTTCGGGACCGTTTTACTTAATACGCACTTTTCTCACTGCAATTTTGACCGCCATAGTACGTGGTCTGCATGATTGGTGAAATAATGCATGCAGGCTGAGAACAATGCAGTGAAAATATGTTTTATTATCTGGTTTAATTTTTACTAACGAAATTGCCACAGCAAAATTTCTCCCACGTGTGCGCCGCGTTGGTAAAAAACATTCTCGTGACGCACGATTTCAGTCGCAATAATTCGTACCGTACTATTTTTCGCAGAAGTGTATGCAACTTAGTACGACCCTTTACTTTCCGTAACTGTTTTCTTACGAAGCACACATACTGCCTTCGAGGTGCGAAACTTATCGACATTTGTCTCTTTGACGTGTTTCTCTAATATACTGCGACTGCGGACTAATGCAAAGCCAGCTCTCGAGCGCCTTAATCCATGGTAGAAATTGAGCAGTCATCCTCTGCAAGCAACTACTTGCGGTATGGCGTAATACTTTCGACAACCGACATTCAAAGACAACGCCCCCGGACAGAAATGGGTAAAGGGTACGAATATTGTTCTGACTGCCTAGCACTAGCATACTCGAGGTACCCAACTTTACGGAACGCCTTCACTGCGTAATCGAAGCTTTCGCCACCTTTGCCGGAAAGAATTTCCCACGTGCCCTTCTTTTTAATACACCGCTATCCCTTTTAGCACTGCCGTCACCAGCCGGGTCAGACGCAATCTGCATGCGTGCTCGCGCGGCGCCCCAATGAGCGTGCGCATCTGGCACTTGGCAAAAATGGTAACAAAAGCGATATGAAGGTGGCAGTGAGCAAAATTCTCTCAAGTAGGTATTGCCGTCAATCGTGATACAGAGGCGGACAAGCGCCGCACGAGCGAGCAAGCGTCAGCCACAAGCAAAGGCCAAGCAGCGTACTGCTATACGCGGCCAAATTTACGCGCACGGTGGTTGCGGGAAAAAAAAAAATTCATTGAAGGCTGGCAGGCCCGCAGGGGTACACGCTTGTTCTGATTTCGCAGATAGAGTGCGTCGGAAACGTGTCACGGTCACGCCAGCCGCGGCCGTGGAGTGCGTTGGTCCTCAGCGGCCAGTTGTACGCCCGCGCGAGGCTAATCGCGCTTTGCGCCGCTAACCCCCGCCCGCTCCCGACAAAAGAAGAAAGAAAGAAAAGAAGAAAGGTCAACCCGCACACTCGACGCGACATTGATTTACGCCAAGTCCGGACGAGAGCTTTATCGCTGGCAGCAGCGATAGCAAACGCTACACATGCACGTCGCGGTGTCTCCGCGAATGCATGCAAACTTCTTTCCCGCGTTTCGAATGCGTGCCGATCGACCCCCTGGCAACTGAACTGGAAAGGGCACGTGCGACGCGAGGCGCGCATCTCGCGATAATCTTCCGCAATCATTCGTTTCTCGTTTTTAACGCCCCGGGGAGGCGTAATCTTGGCCACCGAATAGTAAGCGGGGCGCGCCCGCACGCAGGCGCGCGCGCGTACGCAACGAACGCTTACCTCCTCCTGGCACAGTGTGCGGCGGCCACGCGTCGTCGGGCGTCAGAGCCGATCGCGAGAAAAAGTTATCGGCATGCCGGTGCCCGCGGCTGCCGCGCGCATCTCAAGCGACCTTCTCGCGGTGGGCTACACAGGGCGACTTCCTTTCGCAATATCGGGCTTTTCTTTTCGCTTCTCTCTGCCAAGGACGTCCGCTTATTGCGCCAGCCCGCGTTCTCAACGCCCGCGGCGCGCTAACCACTAATAGGAGCGTGAAAGCGGAATTAGACGAGCTTCGGCGTGATTGTGCGCTCGTCCGGACAAACGGCTTCAATTAGGGCTGTCGCCGTAGAGCTCTGTTCTGGCTCGGAGCCATTTCAGAGCGCCCCCACATAACATTCACAGAGGCGAAAGCGCTATGGTTGCGCGAGTGTAAAAGCACATGCCGCAGCGAACATGTAGACGAAGTGCTAAGCGCGAACTTCCGGTGCTCAGTGAGCTCGTGGTCCGGAAGTGGAGATGAACCGACAATTTTAATTCCAGTAGCCCTGTACGATATTGTTGGGGACTTCAGTTTTCAGTTTTGTGCAAGGTAAAACGTCGTCATCAACCCAGTCGGATGCACTGCAGTTCGAACGTCTCTCCCACTGATAAACAATTAACCCCGTCCTACGGCTGCTTCGACCGTATGCTGTTCCCGAAAACTTCCTAATCGGAGCATCTCATTTGACTCTGTCGCCTCCTGAGTGTTTCCTTTGACTTCCATAGGAACTATAGACATAAAATTTGCGGAAATTTTGAACGCCGAAAAAAAAGGAGGAAACTTTTTTTTTCTAGAAATAATGAAATCATTGCAAAAATACCGGCGAAATACTACACGCCTGTACGATAAAAACAGCTTTTTGCTGGCGTCTGGTATCGATGCACGTTTCCGTCTATTAGCAGCAAGGAATGCGCATGCGCTGCAGCACAAAGTTTTTCGAGAAGTGGCCACCGGATATTAGGGCCGTATGCTAAGTCTGTACACTACAACGTTTCAGGGATCCCGTCTTGTTACAGCTTTTCCAGCAGCCAATCGGATGAAGCCGTGAGATCCGAGAGCACGATATTCTTTCGAAAATTGACAGCACCAAGGATAAGAAGGAAGCTCACAGACAAGCCGATCAGTATAATTCACAGAAACGTCTGTTGAGAAAAAAACACGTTTGATGAGGAGCTGTCGCTAATGATATAGTGCGGCAGTGGAGCAGGTTTGTTGCTTCGAACCGATACTGGCTTGAAGCCTTCGGGCTTCGAAGGCTTGCATTCGTTCCGCCACTAAGAAACTCGCTAGGCGAACCACTCTAGGAGTTTGAATATGACAAGGTGGTGAGAGAAACAAAAAAGCTAAAATTTGCTTTGCGCTTTGGGTAATATTGTTTAGGACCAACTGCTGCTGGACAAACGTTCGCTAGGAGAACCAGAGGAACTTTTTTGTATTTACGTCAGGGTGCACTCAGCTGGCATGCTGAGAGCAGAAATACAGTTCTGTTGAGCTGCTCGTAAGTGCAGTCGCCTGTAGTTCGACGGTGGGGCTGCCCTCAGTTGGCATTTCTAACTAAGCCTGAGCAAATCATGTTTATCGGTCATACTCTAACACGAAGAATCCTGCGTTGACGTTTTCCGTGATATGTATTGATTTTCTCATCCCAGTGCTACCTCCTCTCCACACGATGCCAACAAAATACAGTTATAAAATGCAGTTATAAACCTCGCGACAACAAAGTCGAAAGAGTCTCGAGATTTTTTCGTTATTGCCGTTGCTTAGTTATAGCACGCTACCTTGGTTGTAACTGTCGCATGCCAGCGGGCTTGTGTGCTACTGTGTATATCATTTAGTGTGCCGCCAGCACGCACTGCTGGAACATTCCGCGCGCGCACCGAGCGCCTATATACCACGCGGCTGAATATATGTACACACAGAGAATATGTCAGCCTTGCCGAAGTGCACGTTCTTTTCCTTGGAGTATTAATGCCATAGAGAACAGGAAAAAACCTATCCAAAATATTTAGCTCCCTTTTCTAGGTGCTGCAGCCAACACGAGCAACGGTAAAAGAGGGTGCATGACGGCGGTTTCGTCGGGAGTACACGTTTGGGTTGTCTTCCCCGCACAGCTCGCGAGCATGCGGGTTAGTGCACTTCACCGCAGTACAGTGCTGTCTTGTGGAGGGTGCATGACGGCGGTTTCGTCGGGAGTACACGTTTGGGTTGTCTTCCCCGCACAGCTCGCGAGCATGCGGGTTAGTGCACTTCACCGCAGTACAGTGGTGTCTTGTGAAGAAGGCATACGCTTAACCGGAGGCTTTGATGACGGCCGCCTTATGGTCAGCGGGTATTGTTTTGTTCTTTCGTTTTCTGCCGCTTGACCGTCAGAAACCAGTGGGACATCGTTGCCATTAAGCGCACCAAGCGCACCGCCAAACGAATTTATCCTTGCGACCGTGTTGAGAAAACTGAGACCAAACTGCGTATGGAATTTGAGAAGAACGCGCGCGCAGTGGGCCGAGTGTGGTGATGGAGAACGGGGGAACTCCAGTCACCTCGGAAACTCTGTCGAGGCGTAGTATGGCGCAGCGAGACATGCGCACCGCACAGCGTGGCATCGTTCGGTGGGTCGCGCACTCAATTTTTGGCAAAGAAGGAAGCTCCAGCGACAAGTCATGCGCCAAAGGTGACGAACTGTCCAGAATTTTATGCGCTCCAGCGAATGAGAAAAAAAAGAGGGACAAATAGAGAGGAAGATAACGAAAGAGAAGAATTCCAGGGAGCCGGGAAAGAGAGAGAGAGAGAGAGAGAGAGAAGGGGTGAATATTTCCTAGGAAGTTGACTGTAAACGTTGATGATCACGAAAACTCCAAGTGTTTCAGCGCCTAATTTCCCACCTCTATTTCAGTGCCTCCCCATTGAACGGAAACTGGCTGTTTTCGGTTATCGAAGTTGCCATGAAACATTTTCTCGCAATGAATCCTTTAAGGAAGTCGTGCATCCTCGAAATGGTATAATCATGGATATTCACTCATTGTTTTTTTATTCGACTACGAGCGCTAGATCGCTCAACTGTTGACTGGGCATGCCTGCGCAGCATGCAGGCACACAGACAACTTTCAATTTTTAAGCATGTTCTACATTTCTCACAAGGCTAGCTCATGCCTCCTAGTGGCGACCCCTGCGCTTCCCCGTGGGACCCGTCTTAAACGGCGAATTCCACGGAAATTCTTACGGTCTGCATGGCTTACGCGTGTCAAAAGCACGCGTTGGGTCTAATGGGTTTCAAAATGTTCTCATGCATGAAGGGGCATCATTGCGAGACCCACTGCTCTTTTTTTTTTGCTACAGTGGTGGTTGTATATAGGGGCCCTCCAAAACGGTGGTGGCGTTGCCAGTGCACATATTTAATCGAGAGCTCATGCATGCATCTGTTGTACGAAGAGAATGCTCGCCAGTTAGTCCCGAGCCATGAGAGACATGCGAATCGGACGTAGGCATCCTGAGGAATGTGCCACCTGTAATCAGGCTGTATCAATGAGCCTGGGCTGAGTTGGGGCACTATTGTGGAACAGGGGCGGTTGGGTACAACTAATACTATCACTTGGTCGCTTCGGCAGCGGGGAAATGTCCGGGATATTATTATTTCTTTCCCTCTTAGCGCATTACGGCAGTACCTGGCATGGAGGTTCAGTGGCTGAAACGTTCCGATTCTGAGTACGAGGCCGCAGTGACTGCGTTTCGATAGACGGGAAAATTGCCAGACTTTTTGTCGGAGGAGTGACAGTGACAGCTGTGGTGCACCCAACACATATCCCCATGATGGCTCCCACTAGCAAGAAAACTCAGCTGCCTGCAACTTTGAGTCCTGTACGACACCATACTGCATTGCCGACGCTTTATGGTTGGCGTAAACGATTGCAGTTCTGTTTGAAGTAAACCCAGAAATAATTATCCGTGGCATCAAATAAATATGGGCGCAGAACTGCGCGGTTTTATGCATGGGGTCTGGGACAAATCGCTTACCTTGCTGGATTGATGCAGGCTTCCTCATCCGTCGCATAAGAAACTGTCGGATGCTCTGCTCTAACGTCCTCTGCCTTCGGCTCTCTTCCACTAGCAGCCGCGTGGTCGACGAGGAAACCAGCTAGAAATGATGAATCTCTCCACTTGTGTAAGTTGCCCGTGTGGGTTTCTGCTTACTCTACTACTATGTTCTTTGTGTTGCTGGAAACACTGCGCTGCATCCTGCAGCTGCGGGCATAGGAAACCGAAAGGCCTGGCTCTCGTCATAAGCCACCGTCATCTGATGAAGCAGGACTGGTTTTAGTCAAGGCATTAGTATTTCGTGAGGTTGTATTGGAAAGCGTTATGTTAGCCAGTCAGTCAACTTTTTTCCCCTCAAGTATTCATCAGGAGCAAAAAACTTCCCTTTTCTCTTTTGCAACAGTGATTTGCGATCCAGGAGCATACGCGTATTTTCCTTTTTGTGTCTCACATCGCATCCGCATGTATGTGACATACAGCGGGAATCTAAACAGTAACGTCAACTCTCATCGCAAGAGCACATGCAGGATATGAAAGCGGATGCCAATGCAGCCACGACCTGATGTTATCAAATGCACATTGAAATAGGATGACGGCGCTCTTTGGTATTCGCATGTGTGCGCTGGAGAAGGCTGACGGGCACACGCTTTCTCGATTTATTTCTCTCACCGGCAGGAAGCAACATCTAAACAGACATACAAAAACTATGCTCTTAAATGGCAAAAAGATGTGGTGCTACTGTGCTGCCCCCTTTCAAGAACACTAAACCGAAGTTGGGGAGGGGGGTGGCGAAAGAAAAGTGCAAAAATATAACTAAAACAAAAAGAGAATAAGTTTCGTGTGTGTGTGGAGAGGAGAAACTTGCTTGGCTGCTGCTAAGGTGCGGAGAAAAGTTACAGACGCTTCTGAGAGAAATAATTATTAGGTCAACGTTTCGGCCAAGAGCTGCCCTTCATCAGTGCTGGAGATACCACCAGTGCCTGCTTTTTACAGACACTTTCTGCACCTCCAGAAGGCCACCAGGTTTTGTCCGAAACGTGGACCTAATAAATGTTTCTCTCGAAAACCTCTGTGACTTTATATATATATATATATATATATATATATATATATATATATATATATATATATATATATATATATATATATATATATATATATATATATATATATATATATATATATATATATATATATATATATAATCCCCTCCCGCTCCGTGTCGTCCGGGGTCGGCTCCCCGCGGGGTGGGCGGCGGGGGACAACACGTTTTTCTTTTTTATTTGTTCCCCTTCAATCTGTATCTTTTCTAGTATTCTTTGCCTTCGTTTGTTTCTTTTGTTCATGTGTCGTACATGTGTGCCAGTGCCAACTCCTTAAGAAAAGGAAAAAGACCCTTGTAACCTCAGTCTTGAGAAAGGACAGGCTCTGTCCGAAACGTCGACTCAAAATAAATCTATGGCTAAATGAAGCGTTTTCAACTTTGAATTTTTGCCTCTAGCAACCAAATACGTTTATCTTTCTATAGTATATATATATATATATATATATATATATATATATATATATATATATATATATATATATATATATATATATATATATATATGTCACCAAAACCAAGGTGCATAGGGGAATGTTACTATTTTTTTTAAACTTGTAGTGCCAATAAATTGGAGAATAATACTTCGATTAATCTGTCGCTTAAAGAAAATTACTTAAAAAGCAGCAGAAAAAACAACCATGCCGCCGGTGGGATCCGAACCCACCACCTCCGAATATCGCATCCGGTGCTCAACCCACTGAGCTACGGCGACGGCTGTCCAATCTGCTGCTTTCGTGGGTATTTATGTTTATTGGGTGTAAGCGAACCTTGAGAGTGTTCACCAGCGCCACCCTCGTCCATAGCGGTGGACGTAGCACGCCCTGTAATACCGCGAGTTTGACGAGGAACGTCATCTAACGGCCAGGGCGGAAACTGTGCGAGAACCCTCTTATGCTACCTATGGCATCAAGACTGCCGGAACCTAGACCCTCGTTAAGCTATTAGCAGACAAGGCAAATGAAATAATGGGCTTGTTTGACAAACATATGAAGGAAGCCAACAGTCAGGAAAACCAAGGTGCATAGGGGAATGTTTCTATATTTTTTAAATAGGTAGTGCCAATCAATTGGAGAAGAATACGTCGATTAATCTGTCAGTTAAAGAAAATTACTTACAAAGCAGCAGAAAAAACAACCATACCGCCGGTGGGATCCGAACACACCACCTCCGAATATCGCATCCAGTGATCTACCAACTCAGCTACGGCGACAGCTGTCCAATCTGCTGCTTTCGTCGGTATATATATATATATATATATATATATATATATATATATATATATATATATATATATATATATATATATATATATATATATATATATATATATATATATATATATATATATATATATATATATATATAGTGAAGAGCAGCGGTTTATTATAACGCTGAAAGGGCTGGCGGCGTAACCTTGGCCCAAACTCACCCAGCAACGGCAGGCACCACCAATATGGACTTCAAGAGCGAGCTCGACCTCTAAAACGCACGCGGCAGCCGGTCGCCGAGGCCGCCCTAACCTCTCCATTGTCGTTGGCGTTGGCGCACTGTCGTCTTCTTCATTGCAACTGCCCCGGCGACAAGAGGGAGCCATCCTGGCGACTCAAGGCGAAGAGATCACAAGGGGGTCGTAGTATGGCTTTAGCCGTTTGACATGAACAATTTCGCGGCCCCGACAGCGGTGATCCGAAGAGGGGGTCACTGGCTCAACAATGTAGTTCATAGGGGACGTGCGCTCAAAGACACGGTAAGGGCCTAGGTACTTATCCGCAAACTTGGAGGCAGCCAGCACAGACAACCAGACGAGCGAGTCAGTGGAAAAGTGATGGGCGGACTGGCCGCGGTCACTCGCATATGTGCGGAGGCCTTGAGTGGTACACGTCAACGAGCGAGCCAGCTGGCGGCACTGTTCTGCATGACGGGCAACGTCAGAGAGAAAAGTGCATTCCGAGCTGTCACGGTGGAACGGAAGGATGGTATCCAGGAGACAAGAAGGTTCACGGACAAATAAAAGAAAGAACGGAGAAAAACCGGTTGTGGCTTGAGAGGCAGTATTGTAAGCATAAGTGACGAATGGAAGGACTTGATCTCGATTGGAGGCGTCGGAGGAAATGTACATGGCAAGCATGTCTCCTAGAGTGTGGTTGAAGCGTTCAGTGAGGCCGTTGGTTTGGGGTGGCAGGCAGTGGTATTGCGATGAACGGTGTGGCACACATCCAGTAGCTCGTGAACGACGTCAGATATGAAAACACGGCCGCGGTCGCTGAGAAGTTCATGAGGGGCGCCGTGGCGCAGGATGAAATGATGGAGGAGGAAGGATGCGACGTCGCGAGCACTAGCAGAGGGCAGGGCTGCCGCCTCCACAAACCTAGTGAGGTAGTTCACTGTAACTATAATCCAATGATTTCCGGCAGGCGTGGATGGGAGGGGACCATACAGATCGATTCCCACGCGATCGAAGGGGCGAGCTGGCCAAGGCAATGGCTGTAACGGGCCGAGGGGGGGGGGGGGGGCGAGGAGCGGACTGGCGCTGCTTACAGGCAATGCATGAGCGTATATAATGGCGAACTAAACTACATTCCACGCCAGTAGTATCGCTGGAGCAGACGTTCTTAAGTTTTCAGCAATCCAGCATGAGCGCTTCGTGGGTCGGAATGGTGATGCGCACAAACTTCAGAGCGAAGCTGGCGAGGAATAACCAAGAGACATTTGCGGCCATCCGGGTGATAGTTGCGGCGATATAGAACAGGGTCGCGAGTCGCGAAACGAGAAGCTTGACGACGAAGGGCCGGAGGGAACGAAGCCGTAGTCTGCGCACTGAGGACATCGAGGAGCGAAGAAATCCATGGATCTCGACGCTGTTCCATGGGAAGGTCCGTGGCAGTGAGCGCGGTCAGCGTCGCGGCGGACAAGGACGAAGAGGGCGTAGGAGATGGTAGAGGTGAGCGCGACAAGGCGTCAGCGTCTGAATGTTTGCGGTCCGACCGATATACGACGTTAGTGTCGTATTCCTTAAGACGAAGGGCCCAGCGGCCGAGGTGTCTAGAAGGGTCTTTGAGGGTAGCCAACCAGCAGAGGGCATGGTGGTGAGTAACAATGTCGATGGGGTGGCCATAAAGGTAAGGACGAAATTTTGTTAGTGCCCACACTATGGCGAGGCACCCCTTTTCCGTAACGGTGTAATTAGATCCTGCTTTTGTGAGCGTACGACTGGCGTAAGCAACGTATTCGGAAAAGTCGGCCTTACGCTGGGCAAGGACGGCTCCGAGGCCTACGTCGCTGGCGTCGGTGTGCATCTCGGTTGGCGCACTGGGGTCGTAATGGCGCAGGATCGGTGGTGAAGTCAGAAGACGACGGAGAGTAGTGAAAGCAGCGTCGAAGGCTGAATTCCAAGCAGACTAGTCGGCGGGCCCATTCAGGAGCTTCGTAAGCGGTGCGATGATAGAGGCGAAGTTGCGCACAAAGCGGCGAAAATACGAGCACAGGCCCACGAAGCTTCGGAGTTCCTTAACAGAAGTCGGTTTGGGAAAGTTTCTGACAGCACGGAGCTTCTCCGGATCGGACAGGACGCCGTCTTTGGAGACGACATGGCTGAGTATGGTCGGTTTGCGGGTACCGAATCGGCATTTCTTGGGTTTCAGTTGGAGACCAGCATCGTTGAGACAGCGCAGTATCTTGTGCAAGGGCGCGAGATGTGTCGAAAAATCAGGCGAAAAAACGACATCCTCTAAATAGCATAGGCAAACGTGCCACTTTAGTCCACGCATGATGTTGCCCATCATGCGCTCAAACGTTGCGGGAGCGTTACAGAGGCCGAATGGCATCACTTTGAATTCATAGAGGCCGTCAGGGGTGACAAAAGCTGTTTTCGGGCGGTCAGATTCAGCCATAGGGACTTGCCAATAGCCAGAACGGAGATCGAGGGAGGATAAGAACTCGGCTCCTTGTAAGCAGTCGAGGACGTCATCAATACGGGGTATTGGGTAGACGTCTCTGCGCGTCATTTTGTTTAGGCTACGATAATCAACAAAAACCGAATCGAACCATTCTTCTTTTCGACGAGCACGATGGGAGACGACCAGGGACTACAAGAGGACCGGATAGTACGCCGTGGTGCAGCATGTCGCCAACCTGTTCAGCGATGACGCGGTGCTCTGGAGGCGACACACGGTAGGGGCGCTGGTGGAGAAGGGCATGAGGGCCTGTATCAATGCGGTGAACGACGGTGGTCGCGCAGCCTAAGGAAGTTGTCTGGTGGTCAAAGGAAAAGCGGAACTTGTGCAGCAGGGCAAGGAGCTTCTAGCGGCGAGCTGGGTCGAGGTCGCTGGCCACTGAACGGTGAAACATTTTCTGGGAGAGCGGGTCGGAGACAGCACTAGGCGGTGTAAGGGCGGCGATGGAGGTACCTCCGCAAAGAGCGTCATCTTCGAAAGGCATGAGCAGGTCAAGGTGTTCAGTGTGGCCAAGACGTTCTCCACGGAGCAAGGTGAACTGATAGGGCGAGAGATTTGATACAGTGAGTTCGGTGGAACCGTGGCGTTTGTCGAGGATGTCAAATGGAAGAGGTAGGTGGCGGCGAGAAGCGAGGACGGGCGAAGGCGCGAAGAGTACAGTCTCGCTGGACTCAGACGTGGCGGACACGGGAACGAGCACGGCACTGGCGGGGGGAACATCGGTGTCTGCGGCAACAACAAGTTTGGTATCAGAGCAAGACGGCGGTTCGCCGGCGAGCGTATCAGGGAGCACGGAGAATGCGACATGAGCACGGGCACAGTCTATGACGGCATGATGGCGGGATAGAAAATCCCAGCCAAGGATGAGGTCATGGGAGCAAGAGCCGAGTACTAAGAATTCGACGACATACAGAACGTCCGCGATGTAGACATGTGCTGTGAAAGCAGCGGATGGATGAATGGACTCGGCGCTAGCGGTGCAAAGAGATAGCCCCGAAGGTGTGGTGGTGACTTCACGCAGGGAACGACAGAAGTTTTCGGCTATAACAGAAACGGTAGCACCAGTGTGCACAAGCGCTAGTGCTCGAATGCCGTCAACTACCACATTTCAAAAGTTCGGTGGGGAAAGGCGAGAACTTGAGCTGGTCGAGGTGTGCGCAGTTCGTGCCCCAGGAACTGCGGCTCCTAGTTTTCCGTTCCGCGGGGACGCTGCGACGCAACATGGGTGACAAGGAGCGACGGCGAGGGGAAGGTGAGCGGTGCGAAGCGAATGGCCGGCGGCCGAGAGCAGGGTTAAGAGAGGGCGCTGTGGTGATGGTCCTGAAGGCGGGCGAAAGGTGCGGTACGACGGAGTGTAGTCCGGCAGATGTAGCACAGGTGCAGGCAGAGTACGGCGACAGAGGCGCGACATGGCCTGGTAGACCGCAAGCGTAGCAAATCGGCGGGTTATCAGCCGTGCGCCAAAGGTTGTGAGAAGCCGGCGCTGGGCGGAATCGGGGAGCAACAGGCGGAGGCATGGTTACGGGAACGTATGTCAAGGCCTGCGGCTTCGATGGGCGTGCGACGTGTTCGGCATATGTGAGAGGCCCAGGCATAGGGGCAGGCGGCATAGCAACGGTTGCACCGTAGCCCAAATGTGCAGCAACGGGAGCGGGCTGCATCTCGAGAAGTTTGACTTGAGGAGCTACGGGAACCGGCTGCCGACGAACTGGAAGTGCATCGGCTACCTCCTGTGTGATGATGTGCCGTAACTGAGGAGTCAGGACCTGGGGCGAAGAGTGTGTGCCTGGTAGGAGCGAAAGCTGCCGGGCCACCTCATCACGTACGAAGTCTTTGATTTGACCCAAAACAGGTCACTGTTGATGGCCAGGCTGGAGATGGACTCGCCAGGCGCGGGTGAGCGATGAGCGACGGCGTTGCTTGCGCAACTGGTCATAGCCCTGGCAGAGGTTGTATACGGAGGCGACGGTTGTTGGTCTTTTCGCCACCAGCATGTGGAAAGCGTCGTAGTCCATTCCCTTCATAATATGCTTGATCTTGTCGGCCTCAGGAATAGACAGGTCGACACGTTTGCAGAGATCGACCACATCTTTGATGTAGGCGGTAAAGCTCTCACCCGTATGCTGAGTCCGAACGCGCAAACATTGCTCGGCGCGAAGTTTCCGTACTGCGGGACGGCCAAAAACTTCGGCAAACATCGTCTTGAAATTAGCCCAGTTTGGAATATCAGCCTCGTGGTTCCGGAACCAGAGGTTTGCGACGCCGCTCAGATAGAAGATGACGTTGCTGAGCTTCATACGGTCGTTCCAGTTATAGAGGCTCACCCGCTCGTACGAGACCAGCCAGTCTTCAACATCTTGATCGCAGTGCCCGTTGAAAACGACGGGGTCCCGCTGCCGGACGGCACAGGAACAGATGACGGGAGAGACCACCTCCACGGCTTGGTGGTTGGCTTCGGGCTGAGCGGGCGTAGCTGGGGTCGGTAGTGTGCGGTTTCGGAGGTCCAAGACGGTACGGGGATAGAAAACCGAACCTCCACCAAGTGAAGAGCTGTTTATTGTAACGCTGAATTGGCTGGCGGCGTAACCGTGGCACAAACTGACTCAGGAGCGGCGGTACCAGTAGGGACTTAAGAGCATGCGCTCGAGCTTCAAAACACGCGGCAGCCGGTCGCCGAGGCCGGCCAAACCTCTTCATCGTCGTTGGTGTTGGCGCACTGTTCTTCACTGTAATATATATATTGCAGTCTTGAAACCGGGGCGGTAGTTTGGGGCTTACCCCAACGCCATTGACAAAGAAAGGTATATTAGAACCCTAACCTGGCCCTTTGCAGGAGTGGCATGCACTGAACTTTTTGTTTGCCTTCCTAAGAAATTCGCCATTAAAAAAAAGTTTATTCTTGTTTTGATCGCAGCCCAAAATGCCTATACAGATTCGTACATACTGCCTATGAAGCGGAATTAGTGTTCTTGCCAGTTCCCTGGCACACTTAGGCGTATATTCTAGCGATAGCGCTCTCACACGTGATGTACCCGACTGCACGAAACTTGATGCAAAGTTTAAATATAGAATCGTGCATCCTGATAGACAAAAGCGGACCAGGATTGTTCCCAGTCGCCTTGCTCAATTAAGAATATATTTTTGACAAGTTTTGTGTGTTTAACTTGCTTTGATAAGTTCAGCATTTGTATTTGAATATGCTCGAGATGCGTGCAAATTACTCAGTCAGAAAGCTGCAGAGCTCCAGACAAATTTTCAATGGCATAATTTTTGTAATATTTGTTATTTATTTTACAACACTGCCGCACTCAACCCAAAGCCTAGCAGACAGCAGAACAATTTATCTTCAGGGTTAATGGCACCTGGTAGGGGTAACGATAAAAAACAATACAAAAACTATTAAGGTGAAAAAGCAAAAGTCCGAAAAAAAAACCGGTATAAGGCTGCAAGCATGGGGTTGCTTTGCATGTACAGAAGTGAATTACATTCACAAGGCAGCAACTGGCACAGGACAGGGTTAATTGGAGAGACATGAGAGAGGCCTTTGTCTTGCAGTCGGCGCAGTCAGGCTGATGATTAATTTCAGAAATTAGCAACATTCCATTTTCCCCCCGGCTTCGTCCTCGATCTCTCTTCCCATCCTTGCATGTAGGCATGGGCAGTATTGATACATTTTGTGTATCGGCGTTCGGTATCGCTTGAAAAAACATGAAACTGTATGAGTATCGGTGTCGAAAATACATTTGTAGTGTACCGCGTATTTTAACGATACTCGATACTCCAAAAAAGAAGTGTGCCGAAGATTTTGAGACAACTGGGAGTCATAATTGAGGCATGTGGCACTCTCTCAGCCGGTAGCGCACTGAAAAAAAAAAACAGGAAGAGACTATGTCAATGTTGTTGGCCTGGTCAGTCGTCTTTCTTGCTATATGCGTATACAGTTTGGCAGACAGGTGACATATATGTCGCGCTTCTGCACACTCGGTGAAAAAAGGGACATGGAGACAGGCCAATCGTTATGGTAGGAACAGTACCCCCTCACGGATATTTCAAGTTGCGGCGGTTGCCAACAGAAATGAATGAATTTCATGCTCAGGAGCTTGCAGAACATTTGCCTTTACTTTTTAAGCACTGTAAATGTAACGCATTCTTCCACACACGGGTCATGGTATCATCACCGCCGACAGCGTCAAATGCATCAGCTGTCGCATGTCTTTTAGTTGGAAGAGCAATGCTACAACAAGCCGCAGTTCTCAAGATCCGCCAGTGAAACTTGAGTTTCTTAACTGTACTTCGAAGATCCTCGAGTCAACGTGGCTGTGCTTCACTCTCATACGCCGATAAAAATTCGGGGGACACTTAAGTTCCGCCTTAAGGGTATGACGCGATACCGGAAATGGTTCCCTTAAGCGACCCGGAGTCCTGTTTGCATATCATTTCGACGACACGGACACTATTTTTTAATTTTATTTTATTTTATTTATTCTTTGTTTTATTCTTTTAGAAAAATGTAATTTTATTTCTCACAAGGGCTCCCTTTAACCAAGTCGAACGAACGTTTAAAAATCCATGATGTGACGAAGTAGAGAGACTGCTGTTTCGAAATCTAACACAATTTCAAAGGTTGGATTGTTAACAGCCATTTATTCTGGCTATTTCAACGAGTTACGTGCACTGCAGTGGTCTCTTTGTCGGCAAGCTTCTGAAAAGCGCACGCATTTTGGCACGAATGCATGTGATTTTTTGTTGGGCCACAGCGCCAGGGGTAACCGCATTTTCAAAATTCTGAAAACTGATATAGATATTACTTACGGTGGGCTACACGCCTCGCAATAATTAAGGAGCCAAACATTAATAGTTAAAAGGTAACTATTCAATACAAGTTAACCAGCCTGCTATTCAGCCCGCTTTAGTGTATTCTGTTCTGTTGTACTTCATCTCTGACAATGCCATGTCGAAAAAGCGCTTTTCTAACTCAAAAAGAATATTTGTAAAAATTATGCAAAGACTTTGGTGAAACACCCTGTATAGGCAAGTGTAGCCTGATGTCACGCAAGAGCAGCCAACCAAATAGATTAATTTGCTGGCTCTCGAAAAGATCAAAACTTGTCAGCGTATGTAAAAAGACGCGAATCTTCGCCGCAATTTTGGCCCGCAAATGTAAATGTAACTAGTTTTTGATATAAAACCTTATTGAATTAATTCGGTAATCATTCGTGCAATCGCTGGTGCAGTCGACAATGACGCCATTGTGCCTTGGGCGTGCTCTACAGCTTGACCCTTTTCAGTAGCAAAAAAAGAATTGCCAACGGAGAGGGCGTAGCCTTGAGCGTGCAGAGTGATGCTCTCTCCACTTCTCGCGCGCCGGCGGCGGCGGATCGGAAGAACTCGAACTTTCTGGAAAACGGTCTCCCACGCCTTACCAATGAGGACGCGCGCCCGGCTCGGGAATGAGAAGGAAATTGTACACTTAATGCGTGCATGTGCGCGCCTGCTGTGGCGCGAAGAACGAACAGACGCGGTGCGCGTCTATATGTGTAGGGCGTTGATCGCTGTCTGTCAGCCCGTGCCGCCGTTTAAGCTTCGGTGGTGGTGGTGAAAAGCATTTATTTAGCTATATATACAGAGAGGTGCTCGGGGAGAGGCCCCTAGTGGGTCTCGGCCCTTACAATACAAGGCTGAGTCCCTCCTTCCGGGACCCCGTTGGTCCTGAGCGCTGCGCAGGTCCGCCGAACCAGGGCCCGTTGGGCCGACAGTTTCTGGCAGCCGGGCAGAGCCGCCTCCCAGTCCTCTCGCGTAGCGGAAGGGGTGATGGGGTGAGAGAAGGATTTTGCCTGCATGCCCAAACCATGTGAAAGGTGTCGGCCACCTCCCTCACGTCTTTTGCGGGAAAGCTGATGGAGACTGGTGCGAGACAGGCTGTCCGAGATTTTGGAAAACCAAACAATATTCGCAGACACCATGTTCGGGTTCCGCCCACACCGGTCCGCGCAGGATGTCCTGCTTGAATTAGACCGCGAAATTCTGAATCCCGTAGTACTCGCCCTCAATTTGAAGGGGGCTTTCGACAATGTAACACACGGCATAATTTTGGCGCACCCGGCTGTGTTAATAAGGCGTAAAATTCGTAGAGGAGAGAGGGGTGCAGTCTGCAGCATGTCTGTCGCAATCATTTCTTCAATCTAGGGAGACCAGAGAGAAAGGAAACTTTTTCTTTAGTTTCACGGCTACTCCTTGAAATAAAAATGAACTGCTCAATTAGCCACCATCTGTTAGCATCGGAACGCGCCTTGACGCCGTTCATCTCGCCGCGCATGTTGAGAAGACTGTATTGTACCGGCTGACGGCAGTGTCAGCTTCGCGCCTAACTGTAACGTTAAAGGGAAGCGCAAACGTCTGTCGAATTCGAAAACCCGTCCGGGCGTCGGTACCGATAGCATCATTACCATCATCGTCTTCAGCCTGACTACTCCCACTGCAGGGCAAAAACCTATCCCATGCCTGTCCAATTAACCCTGTCCTTTTCCCGATGCGCCCACCGTATCCCCGCAAACTTCTTAATCTCATCCGCCCACCCAACCTTCTGCCGCCCCCTGCTACGCTTGCCCTCTCTTGGAATACACTCCGTTACCCTTAAGGATCAGCGGTTATCTTGCTTCGCATTACATGGTTGCCCAAGCCCATTTCTTCCTCTTGATTTCGACTAGGATATATTTCACATTAACCAATCTTTTTTTTGTCGATACCCTTCCTAGAAGCGATGTAAACGTATACAGTTAAGACATGCGGTGCCGCTCCGCCTATGCCACGCACGAACTACGCCAGCGGGAAAAAGGAGTCAGCCGAACGAGGCTTCGTGACGTCAGCACTAAAGCCACTCGCCTCCGTGACACCGCCAACCGCTCTTGCTTCCATGCGTTTGCACTTCAACCGAGTCCGCAATCGGTTGCAACGCGCTCCGCTTACCTTCGTTTTTTTTCTTCTTTTATCAAGCTTACCAAAATGTGATGCCGGATCAGTGCAAGCCAAAATGAAATGGTGGGCTGATCATGCCGGTGGTCTGCCCTGCCTTCCTTTGTACGACCACCAGCGACCGGGGACGATGCCGTCTGTGGCTGTTACCCGCCAGAGAACAGGCTACCATCGCAGTCGGCCGCGGCTTTGAAAGGAGGCAGTTTGAAACTCTAGGCGAACAGTGCGCAACTCGGATCACTGCCATGGCAATGATACCGTCACAACTTCTAGATAATGCGCCCTATAGAGAAAATTTTCTGTCACTTACAGCGAATGTACATCCTTTGACAAAAGTAACCAGGCTGCACGGTTTGGTTCTCAGTCGTGTTTTGAAGCTCTTATGCCAGCCTTCAAACTCTACATCTCTATGTGGGAAAGAGAACGCTTGTCCTAATCTTCCAAGACCTCTTTGATCTGTAGAGAAGCCGTAAGGGCTCTACTATACGAACGAGAAGCAAACGATGCAGCCTGGTTTTCTGTGACACAGGCTGTAATTCGCCTCGTGAAGTGTCACTTTGACTGCATGTTGTCGCCGAGTAATGAAAGTGTCTTTCAAAATAGAACTTTTTCTTGTCGCCTCGCAGCCTCTCCCCTCGCCACCACTCTCGTAAGGCGTAGCCGCCGCACCTGTTCATCTACGACAGGTGTTTCCTGGAACAACGAGACGACGAACTGCGAGACGATATATACCAGGTGTTCGCGGCAATCAGCTTTCTGAGAATTTTTGTTCGCGTTGGTGATCATAGCGGTGTCATTGACGGACTTTATAAAGCGTTTGGGAAACGTTCATTGTAGACTAAATAATATAAATCTACTAATTACCGTTTAACGCTTAAGAAATGTGCTTTTGAAGGGTTCTGTAAAGCTCTAGCAAAAGCTAGGCACAGGATGCCGGCCCCACATTTCTAACGGCGGTTCTGGTCTTTTTATTTTCCTCGGACAGTCCTCTAGTCTGTGGTAGCCAACGCCGGAGTGCGCACCGACGGCCTTCTGGAGTGGCTCACGATGGAGATCACCGTGAAGATGTTCAACGTGAATGTCTTCAGAACGCTGCGGGTCATCAAGAAGTTCCTGCCAATGCTTAAGAAGAGCAAAGGACAGGAGATCCTCATGAACTGCCCACTTGGTAGGAATCAAGCCGGAAGAACGTGCATCATCGTCATTATCATCATCATCATCATCATCATCATCATCATCATCATCATCATCATCATCATCATCAGCCTGATTACGTCCACAGCAGGGCAAAGGCCTCTCCCATATCTCTCCAGTTACCCTTTCCTTTGCCAGCTGCGCCCACCGCATGCCCGTGAACTTATTTACCTCATCCACCCACCTAATTTTCTGCTGCCTCCAGCTATACGCTTGCCTTCTCTTGGAACCCACTCTGTTACCCTTAAGGACCAGCGGTTACCTTGCCTTCGCATTACATGCCCTGCCCAAGCCCATTTCTTCCTCTTGATTTCGACTGGGATGTCAATAACACGCGTTTGTTAGCTCACTCACTCTGCCCTCTTCCGCTGTCTTAACATTAGATCTCTCGGAGGGCTTTTTCAAAACACCGCTAGCTTCTTATGGCAACCACTCAGTTTTGGGTGCACTCCATCTTTACTACGACGTTTATGAGAAAAAATTGGATCTTAAAATTTCCGAAAATTTGCAACAGGCGAATCCCAAAATTTAGCTGATCTCATATGTTTTATGCATAACATGGGCGCTGAATTCGACCACACTAGCAGACACGTTAAGAGTGAAACTGACCGGAACAATGGCTTTTTACAGTCAGTTTTTTTTCAGGTTGTCTGGAAAACATTACGGCTGCCTCAGTTATATTGCAACTTTCAACTGTAAAAAAACACCGTCTTCACTCTAGAGGTATCGTTAAGCCAGCAAACGGCTCACAATGCAAGACGAAACAAGTTCGTTCCTTTTTGAAGCGGCAATGAGACGGACATCGGGACAGCACAACGCCAGAATGTCACTGAACATCTCTTGTTTCCAGGCCCGGCACTGATTTCTAATCATTTCTCGAAAAATAAACTGTCAATGAATTCTCCCGACTACAATTTGCCCTTCCTTTGTGCACGTTCTTTTCATATTGAGGGCACGTTACAGTTCCAATGGGTGCGCCCCACTGCATGACAAACCGGCAATACCGAAATGGCTTTGCCGCTCGCGCATTTAAGTCACTGATTTCTTGCCAAGGAATTATCTGCACTGAAGTCGAGAGTTCGACGAAAACTCGTCTGGTCGGGGACAAACATGTTGACGAAGAAGGAGCGCCGACCAAAAAAAACAAAAACATAAACAGACGTTTCGGCTCCCGTACGGGAGCCTTGCTCACATTGAAATGAAGCAAGCAGCTCAGTGGCATTACATATGCTTGAAAAAAGAGCGCAGGGAGCGTGCGTAGATTGGGTTGAGATTTCCATCGTTGCGGTCACCGAAACCAAGGTGCATAGGGGAACGTCATTTTTTTGTGTGTGTTATGCTTATCAGTGGGATAATATTACTTAGATTAATAAATCTCTTAAAGAAAATTACTTATATAAAGCAGCAGAAAAAACAACCATGCCGCCGGTGGGATCCGAACCCACGACCTCCGAATATCGCGTCCGGTGCTCTTACCAACTGAGCTACGGCGACGGCTGTCCAATCTGTTGCTCTCGTCGGTATTTATGTTTATTTGGTGTACGCGAACCTTGAGAGTGTTCACCAGCGCCACCCTCGACCATAGCGGCGGACGTAGCACGTCCTGTATTACCGCGAGCGTGACGTGGAACGTCATTTAACGACGAGGGCGGAAACTGTGCGAGAGCCCTCTTAAGCAACCTGTGGCATCAAGACTGCCAGAACCGAGACCCTCGTTAAGCTATTAGCAGACAAGGTAAAATAAATGAGAGGTCCGTTAGACAAACTTATGAAGGGAGCCAACAGTCACCGAAACCAAGGTGCATAGGGGAACGTTATTTTTTTTTAATGTGTTATGCTTATCAGTGGGATAATATTACTTAGATTAATAAATTGCTTAAAGAAAATTACTTATATAAAGCAGCAGAAAAAACAACCATGCCGGCGGCGGGATCCGAGTGTTCCGCCTGGAATAATAATAATAATAATAATAATAATAATAATAATAATAATAATAATAATAATAATAATAATAATAATAATAATAATAATAATAATAATAATAATAATAATAATAATAATAATAATAATTGGTTTTTAGGGAAAGGAAATGGCGCAGTATCTGTCTCATATATCGTTGGACACCTGAACCGCGCCGTAAGGGAAGGGATAAAGGAGGGAGTGAAAGAAGAAAGGAAGAATTAGGTGCCGTAGTGGAGGGCTCCGGAATAATTTCGACCACCTGGGGATCTTTAACGTGCCCTGACATCGCACAGCACACGGGTGCCTTAGCGTTTTTCCTCCATAAAAACGCAGCCGCCGCGGTCGGGTTCGAACCCGGGAACTCCGGATCACTAGTCGAGCGCCCTAACCACTGAGCCACCGCGGCGGGGATTCCGCCTGGAGCCAATGCTGCATTATGCAAAGAAATGTTAAATCTATGTAATTCATTCAGTTTATCTCAAATAGTGCTGCATCCAACTCGTGGCAATAATGTTTTGGATTTATTATTGACTAACCAACCATCGACAGCTTTTTTTTACTCTTATATTGCCCGGTATCAGTGATCACAGTTGTGTTTAGGGAGAAATGAACTTTCAGTATGTTAAACTTGAAGACTGTGGCAACTGGCGCATTTACAGTTCTCGAAAAGCAAATTTCCCCTAGATAGCCCGGGCATTGGAATCCGATGTCGATGTGCACGAAACGTTGTCTGAGTCACTTAGCGTTGATAAACTGTGGCGCACACTGAAAGTTAAACTTTTTGCTCTGCGTGAACGATATGTGCCGTCATGGGTGATGACGAAACGTCGCAGCAAAAGGAAGCCGTGGTTTACAAAAGCGGTGCGCAGAGTCGTTGAAAAGAGGCAACCACTATACATACGCTTCAAAAGAAATCCGTCACAAGAAAACATGGATCACTTTAAAAAGATTACTAAAGATATGAATGCTTCGGTCAAAGAGGCTAAATTTGCCTACTTTTAGTCTTTCGACATGCGTATCCGAGATCGCCCTAAAGAATTTTGGCAGTATGTTAAAAGAAACAGAAGGGATGAATTGTCTATCCCACCACTCGATCATAACGGAAGTATCGTTCATGATAATCTGGAGAAAGCCAAGTGCTTTGACAAGTTTTTCAGCTCCCTGTTTTCTGCTGCGGTCAACCACAGCCCTGCCAATTTTCGCCCGGACTTTATCAGTACCGAACCTATTGCGAGCATTGATTTCGACCAGCGAGGAATTGTATCGCTCTTAGAACGCTTAAATGAAAACAGTGCCGCCGGACCAGACGGCTCACCCACGGTCCTGCTCTCTTCTTGCGCTCTTTCTTTATCAAGGTACATTAAAATTCTTTTCACTACGTCATTACACGACGGTTCTTTGCCTGATGAATGGAAATGTGCAAATGTTGTACCTATACATAAATCGGGACCTAGGAATGTTGTTTCAAATTATCGACCAGTGTCTTTTACTAGTGTGACGTTAAAGTTTCAGAACACGTGTTTTTTACTAATATTATGGATCATCTTAGTACACACTCATTAAATACCCATCAGCATGGCTTTCGCAGTGGTTACTATGTGTCACCCAGCTAACCGAATTTGTTCATGACCTGTCAAGTGCATTAGATAAAGGCAATTCTGTCGACTGTATATTTCTAGATTTTATGAAGGCCTTTGACGTTGTAACACATTCCTTATTAATACAAAAATTATCTTGGTACAACATAAATGAAAACGTTATTAGATGGATAAAAGAATATTTGAGCATTAGGCGTCAGTGTGTTGTTGTCAACGATAAGCAGTCGCACGAGGTTCCTGTAATATCAGGGGTGCCACAGGGGTCCGTCTTGGGCCCTTTATTGTTCACAATTTACATGAATGACATCTTTTCAGGTATTTCTTCATGCATGCGTCTTTTTGCGGATGATTGTGTATTGTATAGAATCATTAATAATCAGAGTGACTGCAATGAATTACAACAGGACTTGTGCAAAGTAGCCCAGTGGTGTGAAAATTGGGGAATGCCTGTTAACTTACAAAAATCTGTTCATATGTGTTTCACTAAAAAGAAGGTTCCCCACAATTTCACTTATAGTATTAATAATAGTAGACTGCTTTCAGTGTTGTAATTTAAATATCTTGGTGTATACTTAACCAGTGCATTGTCTTGGTGCTGTCACGTGGATTTTGTTACTGCCAAAGCCTGCCGTGTTTTGGGCTTCCTGCGACGTAACGCAAACCTTTTTCCTTTAAAGACAAAAGAACTACTGTATAATACAAATGTTATAAGCATACTTGAATACGCTTGCACAGACTAGGACCCGAAATCCTTGCTTGACATTCAAAAGCTAGAAAAAGTTCAGAATTTGGCCGTTCGTTTTGTTTTTAATAACTATGGGCGATATTTCAGTCTAACGAGCGCTAAAATGCTTTGGGTTGGGACACACTTCAACAACGTAGGAAAGTTCTGCGTTTAAAATTGTTTCATAATATATTTCATTCAAGAACTGACATAGACAGAAAAAAATAAATAGTCAACCCTGATTATGTGTCTTTACGGATAGATCATTCACTTAAAGTTAAAGAATGCAGATGCCGGACTGACCTTTTTAAAATGTCATTTTTCCCGAAAACAATTTCAGAATAAAACAAGCTGCCCGAGGATGTAGTGTCTATACTATCAAATGATTCCTTTTCTTCCATGCTGTGACCGTTTATTTATTTTTTACGTATAATTCCGTGTTCTTTCTATCTGAATGTTATCTTTTTTGTAACCACCTGCACGCGGTGGTATTTGTGTAGTTTTTCTTTGTAAATCTCCCCCCCCCCCCCGCCCTGTAATGCCAGACAATGGCGCTGTGAGTATGATAATAAATAGATAAATAAATAAATAAATAAATAAATAAATAAATGAATAAAGCATGCACTGGTGTTTATGGTCGACGGTTTCCGCATAGTGCTAAGGAAAGGGCGTGGACTTCATTAACATGGAGCCGAGTTTTTACAAGTGAGCCATTTATAAGCTTACTAATCGCTCAACCAGTTAAAAGTGCCAGGTTATGAACAAGATGCTTATTAACAGGCGAGCTGAACGAAGGGCTCAAATGCTAACGTTGTCTAAGGCAGCATATGAGGAATGTCTCACTGCGGTAAATAAATACTGTCCTCACAAAGGCGTATCGAGCGCATGAAGCCAGTACCTTTGGTCGCACTGTTGGCCGGGAAGGAGTATTTCCGCAGAAAGAGTAAAACGGTCGGTATAGCTGGCTCATAGTAGCCGCGTCGCGGCAGATGTAGCCTTTATAAATTATGTCGATAAACATTATGTTCAGCACAGCCAAAGAGCGCACAGGAATGCACCTGCAGAAGTCGCACATGTGAAGCCGTCATAAACCTCATCATTATGTTTGTCGCTCAGGCCGGTCGCAGTGCTTTTGCTCAGTGATAAGTTACCGCGGAAAAAGGATATCAGCTAAAGGAACACAAAGGGCTCGCTTCATACTGTTGCTTCGAGGACTCTGAGTGCCCCGTGCTGCAATAAGATCGTTGCTTCCATCATTGTTGTCTTGGTGCGCTTGAGCACTATAGCACACCCTGTCATTATTATATAACTCCATAGTAAAGACAGTGTAAATGCAGTGCAAAAGCGAAGGCAGAGTAAAAGCAGTGCAAAGATAGTGTCCAATCAAACTGCTACTGCCCGTTACAGCACCTGCCGTCAGTAGCCATGCAACAATTCCCAGTGTCTTCCGGCACTTCTCTGCAGTAGGAGTTTTAGCACTCAGTACGCAGACGCTCGCAAAAAGCCAGAGCACGCTAAAAACTAGCATGTCTCACTGTGCGCATGCGCCGAACATATTTGAAGTAGTAACTGACGCTCACGTTGCAGACGCTATTTTTGAAGTTTAGCATAGGTGGCTTGTGTGTACGGTATAGGATAATAGCGTTATAAACATGGTGGCGCACTCTCAACCTATAGGGACCCTCGCCTCTGAGTGAGCCTGCCGTCGTGATTACACCTTCCGTTATGCTCACTGGCTTTAAATGTCGTATCTGTCTCTCGCTCCGTATCATTTTTGCATCTAAAAACTTGATTTAGCATAAATTTTGCTCTACATATTGTTGTGTTCTACGATTCGCCAGCTTGAGGGCTTAAGCAAACGCGTCGCTCGCAACGCAAAAAAGTTATCCAACTTCGTCATCGTGGCGCCCGAGTTTATGTAGGAGAAAATTAATGCGCCGATCAGACATACTGCCTAAGGTCCGCCCAAATGCTTGCGTTTAGCGCAGGTAAGAGTCTTTAAGCAACTCTAGAGCTCTGTAGTAATTCCGTGTCTGCAAGCATTCGCTCAAAACAGAAAAATACATTTTTTACAGTGATAGCTGTTAGGCACCCATCCTTGGCACCCTGACACCCACCGGTTAGATGTCATTAACGCGCCCACAAGTCATTAACGCCCTCACCTTGTATCACGGTCAACATGGGTCGCATAAACCTACGGGTGGCTTTGTTTGGAACGGCCGCCTGCCATTGCAGGGGTGCATCTCTTCAGCACTACACCAGCTAACGCTGAATCTCGCGTTACATAGTCGTAACCGTCGTGTGGGTTCTTTTTAAAATAAAATTTCCTTATAATCGAGACCTGTGGTTTTCTTACACTTTCTTTGCAGATCTAAGATCACAGCCAACCTTGGTGATCCCGGCAGCAAGACAGTCTCCGGATGTCGTAGCCGATTACAGCACGGACGACATTCAACGCTGGTTGCCGACGCCGAGACTCCTCATCAATTTGATTGAGAGGGAAAACCACGGCGAAGTCGTGGATCCAATTGTGCAAGCGATTCGTGAGACGGATCCAGACGCCTGCTACGTTTCACCGTGGCGACTCGGAAGTCTCTTGTTCCATGCGCACCGAATACTTCCCGGACAGCTTGCCGACTTGGCTGTCAGAGTCCTAAAGCTGCTGCCTTTCGTGGCGTGAACTCCGTATTTCAGAGAAACAAAACCTAGTACTGTACCACCACCTCTTTGGTATGAGAAGCTTCTGTCGCAAGGATAGCTAGTCAGACTAGTTGTTTTCTGTTCAACTTCACAAGGAAAAAAATGGTGGATGAGCAAAGACAGATAGGAAGGACAAG
The DNA here is from genome assembly GCF_052857255.1 of Amblyomma americanum. Lineage (NCBI taxonomy): Eukaryota > Metazoa > Arthropoda > Arachnida > Ixodida > Ixodidae > Amblyomma > Amblyomma americanum. The sequence continues at coordinate 305,674,641 of NC_135497.1, read as the reverse complement.
CATAAGAATTACAGTGCTACCTTCATGAAACACTTTAGGTGGGCCTGAAAGTACGACTTGGAGACCAGGCTAAGGACTTTTTTGGAACTCAACCAGTAAGCAGCGAACCGTTCAGAACGTGTGCTTCTTTGAGGACTCCCTCTTGCGTTATTCTTAGCGTCAGTTTTACGGCATCTAAATAACCGCCTTGAAAGTGTCACTGCTGTCGGATGAACATATGAATCGGCGCTGCATTTGCACAGTCCATTAATGCTGTCCGGTTCGTTAATCTTCCCCAGCTTTGGAAGCTTTCTAAGGAATTCATTGTATATACACAGTATGGCGCCATGACTCTGTACACAAAATGAGGATTATTATCGCCCTCATGAGACAGAGACAGCCAACCGTACGTACCAAGCAACTCTGGAATAGAGAACCCTAGGCACATGAAACATAAACAACCCCTCGCCTGGAACTTGGGCATCGCTATTTCATTGTTCGTTATTCAGGCGCGTTGCTGTCTCTGTCACGGTGAAGCCTCTGTGAAGCCACGTCTAGTAACTTCGGAGCTCGGCGCGGTTTAGTGTGTCAATAAACGAACCTGGTTGTCGAACATCGATGAATAATTCCTGAAACTTTGTTTTTTTTTTGCCGCGCGTAGCAGACGCAGGCAAAGCACGGAGACACACGATGAGACACACGTCACTTCAACATTTTCGAGCACCTTTTTGAATCGTTTATGGCTCAGGCTTCCGACATTGAAGCCGACCGGTTCTAATCAGTACACAATGTGATGGTTGCTGAAAATAGGGACATTAGAACTCAGCAGCGCTCAGGCCTGTGGCGCGTGATTCGCCACTGGTCGGCACTCTTTGTGGGAGTGTTTACAGCCTTGTCTTGTTTTCACTCGTGTTATTAAATAGAAAGAAGTTTGAATCACGTTCTATCCCCGTCAAATGAACCGGAAACAGCGCAGCACATGGCCAAATGTTCAATTTACGCTGTGTGCTGTTCGCCATCAAAAGTAGGCGTGCTCTTCGGATTTGCGGTAGTTTTGCTTTTATTTTCTTTGACGTTTGTATTCTTGGTTTTCCACTGGAGGGCGACACTTCTGGTGGTGGTACGGCGATGAAGTTCTTGGTTTAAGGGGGTTTAACGTCCCAAAGCAACTCAGGCAATGAAGGACGCCGTTGTGATGGGCCGCGGAAATTTCGACCACCTGGGGTTCTTTAACTTGCACTGGCATCACACAGTAAACGGGCCTCGAGAATTCCGCCTCCATCGAAATTCGACCGCTGCGGTCGGGATCGAACCCGCGTCTTTCGGGTCTGCCGCCGTGCGCTATAACCACTGAGCCACCGCGGCGGCCATAATGTTCTGTTAACTGCTAGAAACAAGCGATTCAGAAACGACCACGTTGGACACCGACCGCAACCCGATCGGACTTTTTCAGTGTTCACATCTCACCCAGACACTGATTACAGGGCAATAGTAGAAGCAAAAACAAAGCCCTGCAGACCGGGCAGCTCAGAGCGCTCGTTTCACCTACGCAGGCTACAGCCGCTACCGCCATCGAATCTGGGCTGCGAAAGTTGCAATCAGTGGAAAGTACAAATGCGGTGTTCTAGTTGTGAAGAAAGACGACCAACATCAAAGAAAACAGAAACAAAACTACCGCAAAGCGGATGAGCGCTCCGATCTCTGATGGCGACTGGCAGACTGCGTAAACTGGATCTTTGGCCACGGGATCTGCTCTTCGCATTTCATTTGAGGCCGATAGTACAAAGCTTCCATAGATTTCGCCTTATTGTGTGTCATCATCATCATAATCAGTCTGACTGCACCCACTGCAGGTCAAAGGCCTCTCCCATGTCTCTCGGATTAACCCTGTCCTTTGCCAGCTGCGCCCATCCTATGCCTGCAAACTTCTTAATCCCATCCGCCCACCTAACCTTCTGCCGTCCCCTGCTACGCTTGCCTTCTCTTGGAATTCACTCCGTTAACATATGAACAAACCAATTAACTTTTGGGTGTGGCGTGTTCCTTTTAAGACTCAGTCCTATATGTTTTAGTGGGACAACAACGATAACAACAATCTTGTTTCAAAGTATATGCTGACTCAGAAAATTCCTGTAAATCAGGTTACAGCCGCTTACCTGAAGCATACGACGAGCGGTCAGCGATCATTGGTTAAGGAAATGATTAACCCAATCATGACACGGCAGCGTGATGATAGTACGGCGATTGCGTTTATGTTATAGGAGGAATACCATGAGCGTTTAAATGTTTTTGGCAATGCATAAGTACGAACATAAGGATCTTATCTCGCCGCGCCCCGAGATCATTCCGTCTGTCCTCGATCCGCTGCATATTTGTGGCTACGGCTTCTGCCATATTTGCAGCGTTCCAAGCACGACCAAGAAAGGCACAGCCAACAGCAAACACCAAGGAACTCAGCAAGACATAAGCGTAGGCAGATGTGATATGAATCACAACTTGTCTGGCACTTACGTGCCGCTATTTATGAAGCCAAGTCATTGTTTGTGCGCGCCCCTTTTCCTGTGACAATAAAGGTTGTGTGGAACTGCGCCTTAAGTTATGTTGCCAAGAACAGGTTGAAACTCCTGTTAAGTGAGTGTTCGTGCTCTTCTATTTCCTTAAGGCCGACATTCTGCTTTCTTTAGTGCGCAGAAAAAGGCGGTTGATGTTGAACATATGCTAATCTCTTCTGGGAAAGTAGAATTCAATTCTTTATTTACCAGAATACCGGACGGTCTCCAGGGCTAAAAAGTGCTGCCTACAACTTGACTGGGGTCCTGGAGCCGTTTACAAAGTGGCAGCAGACATTTATGACAGAGTACAGTAACATCAATTACAACACTGTGTAGTAGAAGGCATCAGAAAATACAGACCTGCTGCAAGATTTACCACAACAATCAATTCTTATCAAATCGCTTTCGGAGCTTGGTGTGGTTGAGTGCGTGAATAAAAAAAGGGGGTGCATGACCTTTTATGAGCAGTTACTGCAGTGTTTTGGAGTAATTAATCAATAGTTTCTGCCCCGAAAAAATCGAGAATGAAGCCCGGCGCTTCAAATTGTTGATTAAATAGTGGCTATCGGAAGGTAAAGACATTCAAACTCAGTGCCTACAACTTGCGTGGTGCATGATGCAAGAGACACAGTTGAACCTCTTTGTAATGAAGTTGAAGGGACCCGGTGATTACTTCGTTACAGCCGTAGCTTCATTATAGTCCGTGCTGACCGAGCTTCCAAAAGGAATCGTCATTTCTTCATTTGATTCATTATTTCGTTATAAACCGTTTGGTTATAACGACTTGCGACTATTCTATTGCTGCTGAACCAACAAAGAAAATAAAAGCTCAGTAGCCAAATTTCACTGAGAAAAATTGTTGGCAGTTCTCTTCAGTGTCCCTGGAAAAGCGCGTAGCCCTGATTATTCACGTTTGGGAAAGCTGTGAGACTAACATTTAGTCGCCATTCGAAGAACCTTTTTCGGATCGTGTACTATCAGCTCCTAATGCTCGCAAAAAGAGAGTGAGAGCGGAAACGCACTCCATGTATCTCTGCCGGACTGCTACCAGCTCTGCTGGTGCTTGAATTATTGTACGCAACGGCAGTGAAGCATATGCTCTTCCGCCCTATCTAAGTGCCTCTTGCCTTAAAAGTATAAGTAGTATCACCGTATTTATGTTAGTCTTCCGAGATGCAGACTAGGGAAGTACATGAAAAAGTGAAGAATACTACGTGAAAGATGCACGCTGTATCTTTCACACGTTTTATTTAAGATTGGTTGGTTCGTACACACGAAGGCAAAAATGGAATATAATGCAATTGTCAGGTTCCTAAACCATATTTGCCCTTCACGGGATTTGCATTTTGGTTGCTCTAGCTTCAACACTAGTTTATTAAAAAACGACACACACACACACACACATTCACACACATAGGCTGGCGAGGACGCACTCCAGATCGCCAGCCAGGGTAATATCTGAAGGTAACTCTCCCCAAACAACATGGGCTCTTCCAACATCGCTGCATGCGTATTTTTTTTTAAAAAAGCAGCTGAAAGCAGCTAGCTATCACTCTCCGCCCTCTCTGTTAGATGGCAACTGAACTAAATATATTACCAAGGCAAAAATGGTATTTTTCTGCGCTTGGAAAAACCCCAAGCTGGTGAAGTCAGTTTTATAGGTCAGCAATCACAAATTGGGCTGAATATGAATGTAGTTAGCAAGAACAGCACCTTGGGCTTGTTGGTTTTCCATCCCTATCACGGTGTAAGAATAGAGAGGTGCACCAACGGCGCCGCTTCTCCTGTGCTCCGAACATTGCGCGAAGAGTCTCGTAGTTTCGCTGGCTGCCGACAGACGGCGGCACACAACAGCGAGCCATAACACACAACACACGCGGCACAACACACGCGGCACACAACAGCGGGTGGCTAGGTGGCTTGAGCCACTGCCCGATTTAAAGGGTTCAGCCACATACATACATACATACATACATACATACATACATACATACATACATACATACATACATACATACATACATACATACATACATACATACATACATACACCCATCCATCCATCCATCCATCCATCCATCCATCCATCCATCCATCCATCCATCCATCCATCCATCCATCCATCCATCCATCCATCCATCCATCCATCCATCCATCCATCCATCCATCCATCCATCCGTCCGTCCGTCCGTCCGTCCATCCATCCATCCATCCATCCATCCAGCCATCCATCCATCCAGCCATCCATCCATCCATCCATCCATCCATCCATCCGTCCGTCCGTCCGTCCGTCCGTCCGTCCGTCCGTCCGTCCGTCCGTCCGTCCGTCCGTCCGTCCGTCCCGCGGTTCGTGTCGTCGTCGTCTGCTTGAAGTAAACGCGCCGTTGCACGTAAGTTTTTTTCGGCACGGACTTCCAATTCGGTCTGTATGGTTGTTTGACTAAAACATGACCATATTGTGATTCTGGGGGTGTATGGTGCTGTCGCCGGTGCCTCGGTGCTTCGATAATGGGACGAAAGTGCTTTGCTTCGCGATGCACGATATGATAGAAGTCCTGCAAAGTAAAGTTATAATTGTCCCTGTTTTCGGCATCAAAGGACGAAGAACGTTTGAAGGTGTGGAGAAATGCCATCCCACTTAAGGACAGTTTGCTGCAGCATTCAGACTATTTATGTGAGAAGCATTTCGAGCCTTATCTCTTGTCGAAAACATGGGGCCATGTACTCGTACGTGCACCGCGGCGAGCGTGTGTTGCGAAAGACGCGGTGCCGACAAGGTTTCCTGACTGCCCTGCACGCCTGTCGATAGTCAGGAAGGAACGGAAAAGGCCTGCTGAGAGGCCCGATATTCCGCTGCCAATTGTAAATGCTGTGTTCCTCACGAGCCGCTCGAGGGTCCTCAAGAGGATACGGCGAATCAAGACATGTCTACAGAGGAGGGCCCGCAGGAATCCTCCTACTCGGACACCACATCGCGCGGCTTCAACTACTTGTTTGAAGTGTCGCTGAACATTGAGCTCTAGCTCTTGGGAGCTGCCATCTACTCGAACTACATGGTGTCAGAAGCGTATACTTTTCGAAAGCTGAGCGCATCAAAGTTGACCTATTGACAGCACCATCAATCCCGTCTCCTTTAGTCGTGTCGACAAGGATCGTGAACGTCACTCAGCCAAGCTGTTCATTTTGTTTTGTGCGGGTGGGTTGCTGCGCCGCATTGCGAAAAAGTGCTGCGGCGAAGCGGAGTTGCCGTGCATTCGGTGTCATTTTTTTAATCCTTATTCGTTTTTTTACGCATATTTCCTGCTCTCTCTTTTTTAAAATCTCTTTTTGACGGCTCACTAGTGAGTTACATTGCTTTGGAGGGGATACATCGTCGTGCGCTGACGAAAGCTACAGTTTTTCCTTCCATTAATTGCACTGATCACAAGGAGACAATTATATGGCTCAGCTTTTACACTACTATGCGTCAATGAGGATGCGTCAGTACTGCAAAGCAAAGAAAACAGAAATGGGCAACAGGACGCAAACGCTGAGGAAACTGTCAAAGCTTTCCTAAGTATATATTCTTGATTGTAGTGGAAAAAAGGCCGTTATTTTAGCGAGAAAACCGAGGTCTAATTTCCGTGCTCCTTTGTGTAGGTCGGACACCTGCTCTTTCGCTCATGAGTGAAACCGGTTTTGTTTGACAATAAAGCTTGTCATCTAAATGCCGAATGAGGTTACGAGTGCAAAAATGGCCTTGCTTAGCTAAGGTTAAGCCTAGGATTCGAAGCATAATAGATTTGTGAAAGGGATTCGGTATCACCTGCCCGTAAGTCAGGCTAGTCTCTTCGTTGTTTAGCAATCTCCTGGAGGAGCGGGAGTTAGCCTTGGTGGTCGCGGCCGCGCGGCGACCGCGCGAGTTGAGCCCCGTCTCTCCTCAGCTGTCGTGACGTCAGACCACGTGCTCGGCGGCAGCGCCCCTAGCGGGAGGAGCAGGAGTTAGGCTATGACCTCAATGGTGGTCGCGGCCGCGCCAGGCTGTGCTATGGTTAAGCTAAGTAGTGTCCCTATTATGCTTCGCATAATATTATGCACGTTAGTAGCATATGCGGTCCGATTCGTCACGCCTGAGCTCTTTTGGCGTGCGTGTGATATTTTCACACTGTGCCAAGAATTTCAAGTTTCATTTATTTAATGTCTGTAGTACAGAAAATAGCAGCTATCAGGTTAATCTGCTCAGAGCGCAGTCCGCACCACTGCTCATTCTGCACGCCGTGTGTTGGACTAAATCTCCTGAATGTTTTTCGGTTTGGCGGGTTGATGAATTACGGACGACAGATCAATACAGGCATCCACTTTTTATCGGACTGGTGGAAAGGAAATTGTTGGAAGTCCCAATGTTCTGCACACGATAAATAACCTGAAGGCCACGAGAAGGACTGGTAAACACTGTGAATTATAGGAAAATATGCGTCTTATTTTCTGGTTATTTACTCATTTTGACCAAGCTTTGTATTTAAACTAGTTGTTCTCATTGCCTCTCAATGTATATATTTCCACAACATTCCAACATTTCCTTGCTAGCGTCTACTCCTGCCCCATTTACTTCGCTGTTTCTAACTTCAAAAGGGGCCGCAGTCATGTGGCGCAATATGGCCGAGAGCAGAGAACTGCGAGGGGTTCTGCGCCACCTGCCGAGCGACCATTGAGACACCTTCCTATTCTTACACCGTGATCCTGATGTTAACAGAGCAGAACGTAGACGGGACACGAGGAGAAGCGCGCACAACGAGCGCTCACTTTCAACAACGTTTACTTGGAAATGACACAGCTTGGATTACATTGAATGCAATCACTGACAATAATATTCACACAGCCATGATCCAATAAAAATCAGCCCGTGGTCTCAGTGACTTCATTCCTGAATCGTGTACAGTTATCGCAAAATTACCAGTGACAAAAATATTCCTCAGCAAAAAAAATCTACACAGAAACAAGTCATGCGTAGATAAAGGTAACCAAAAAACGGTTTGTACACATAAAATGAGAAACAGTCGCTATCGTAACAGTATCTACAAGGTTCGGATGGGACTTAACTAGTTTTGTAAAAGTGCGGACTTGGGAACAGTGATGCTCGATTTTTCGCAAATAAAACCTTTGGCAAGTATACGCACATTGGGGTACGCAAGAGCTAGTTAAAATTAAAAACATATGCGACGAATAAAAACGAAACACAATATTAGGCTCACAATGACCGCTGACTCTCGTGGGAACGCCAAATGCCAAATATCCGTCATTTCAGCAAAGCGGAGCCCATCTACTATTGCCCTAGAGGTGACGGTCTGGCCCCCAGTTGCACCGTGCAAGTGTTCCAATACAGGATACCGTCTGAAAAGCCGGCCACACTGGTCAACGAAGCTGTCGTAGTCCAAGCCAAGCACCAGAACACACGGATGGCTGTAGAGGTAGGCACGCTGCTCCAGCGTAAAGGCGTTGCTGACCACGAGCCTCGTGGCATGCTGCCCCGTAACCGCCTTGTGCACGATGCAGGAACCAGCGGCACTGTCGTCGCTGCAGAAGCTGGAATGGGCGCAACCCGAGTAGATTGGCGCGTACTGCATGGATGGTTCGAAGATCTCCACTCCAGTCGCCGGATCTACGCTACCCTCTGATCCCACGGGCGCCGTATACTCGGTGATACCGAGCTGCCTAACGCTGGTCCGCGGTGCGGTGCTCGCGTAGAGTTGCAGCACAGCTAGAACTGCGCTAGTAATGTCCGCGCACAAGTGCTGCACGGTGGGCGTGCTGGGAAGGCCCACGAGATGGGTTGTGAGAAAGAAGTACATGACATCGTTGAAGACGCCGTCCACGAGATGCTCGTTGCCGGTGTTGATGTCCAGAACGACGGAGGTAGTTGCCTGCTGCAAGCCTTGGCCATTGAAGGTGCTCCGGATGTTCTTGAGAAGCTCACCGAGCAAGCGCAAGTCATCTGGGCTCTCGCAGCCCGGTTTCGGCTGGGCCCAGTTTACGGTGACTCCGTCAAGCCGAAAGTCTTGCATGGCGTTTACCGCACTGCTCATTTACTGCTCGCACTGGCGTTTACCGCTGCAGCATCGCCGGATCCTGAACTTGTCTCGTGAAGTGTTGGCTGTATTCTGGGTAGCCACCTAGCGCAAGCAGGATCTTAATGTCTGGGTATCCTCGGGCGTCAGTGATAGTCCTGAGCGCAAGCCGTGTTGCGCGTCGAAGGTTGGCAGCCGACTCGTGATGGTTCCGTTTTCGACGCCTACCGACCAGTACACGACGTTGGGGCAGAGGGCGAACGGCAGGGTCTCGAACATGTAGTTCCAGGACGCGCCCACGTAGAGAGGACCATAGCCGGGAACTACGCGGGAGTTGTTGAAGACGCAGAAGAAAGGCCTCGGGGATGGCGTGGATGCAGTACTGTTGTAAGGTGGGCCGATTTGAAACTGCCCAGGCAATGCAGGCAAGACTACGGACTCTATACATGGGGGTTCCGTGCTCTGCGAGGTTGTTTCGGTAGTCGCGCCTGATGTGACTTGTCGGCACAGTAAACGCACCCGGAAAGTTCGGTGAATCGGTCATTGTGGTCCGTTCGGTATTCATGAGGAAGATCCACGATGAAAAAGATTCAGAAGGACAGGATCAGAGGGAACAACAGGATTCCGCACCGGAACCACAGCGTCAAGCAGAAGCATTCGCGTTTCTCTAACTCCTCTTGTTCTCTGCTGTGCGCCTGGAGCTCCCTTACTGCCGACGGTACCTGCGCCGTCAGTGCTTGCTCCCCGTCTAATTCAACCTGAGCTTGAGATGTCGCTGAAGGAAGTGCTGCTCTAGGGCTTACAACGACGACGACTTCTTGAGTTTCTGGCTGCGCTCCAGAGGGACTTGCGATTCTGGCAGCTTGATGTATCGGCGCGTCGGTCCGAATGACGTGCGGGCCCACTCGCTGTTTTGGGAAGCCGGATTGAGCCGCAGAGCTGCTCTCCGTCGTCGACGAGGAGCCTTTGCCTTGACATTTTCTGCCAGGGCTTGGGCCTGGCCTGTTTGACCCACAAACTGCTGGGGATACATCGCGGCAGCTGTCCAGACCACTGAGTAGTAGCTTCTTCGTTAGCCTCACTGGCTCTGTTCCTCAGTGGTTGGAGCTGGAGGTAAAAGGCCCGCAGTTGGCGAAGAGATTGTAAGGGCAGGCTGCAAGAAAAGTCATTCATCATTGAAAAGCCTTCATGCCTCTTAACCTGTTAAAGGATTTTAACCCGAACATTATCGCTCATCTTTGTGATATGGCGGTGTTGGGCATTTAGACTAGAGCATAAGGGACACGTGACCTCTGGAGGGGGCGCTCTCGAGAATATGTCCTTTGTGCTCAATGCTCATGAAGCTGGCTCATGAAGGCGGTGAACCTGGCTGCAGGAGTTATTGTTGGGACGGACGGTGGAGTACGGTACAAAATTTCACGGTCAAAGCGTCGTCAGGCAGAGAGGTCATGGTATGTGAGATCTCTTTTTAGCTCAGTGGTAAACTGCGAAAGCAGAAAAAATAAAGAATGTGATCGAAACGGTAAAAGCGAAAACCAGTGTAAAAAGCAATGATACCGCTTTCGTACAATGCAGGAACGTTAAACATCTGATATTTACAGTTTTCCTCCCAGCCTTTGTGCTCGTGGCAAAACGTCCAGTTGATTGTAAGATACAACTCCTGCGCTGATTCGTGATCCTATATTATAGATATTCCAAGCTGCGTTGCTGTAATAATTCATTTGAGAATAATTGATATGGTTGGCTGTCTTTAGTCATGAAGGAAAAGTTAATGCAACTGGCCAATTTTTTATTCGTTATCCTCAAGGACATGTAATTATAATGACGTAAAAACTATTGGAATGCCCGACACTGAAATTCACATGAGGGCTGGTGGAGCTGACTCTGCGGTGTTTCATGCTCACGTATATTACAATTTCACAAAGGTGCTCTTTTAATGGTACTTTCATTAGGAAAAGTCGCGCTGCCGTCCAATACCATGTTCCATGGAGTAAGCGAGAACTCAGGCTTTTATCGTCTAAATGACAGATCTATTCAGGTCGACCAGAGATCACCCATGAGAACAAACCAATAGCCGCAGATCTTCTGGCAGTTACAATACCTGACAACGTACAAAGTGCTCGCGGCATTCACGGAATTTATATTTCAGTAGCCGTGGCAACTTCCCATTGCGACAGAAAAACACAATAGAGATCTATATATCCCCAGTGTTTGCTCAAGATAGCTGGACACACATTCTTCTCTATGGACTCAGAGCATGCTAGCAATCGCTCTGAACACCCCATGCTTAAAATGGAACTGGACTACAATAGACACAGACACGCAAAGACAGGGTCCTTTGTGGGAGCAGTGTGTCCCAAAGCTGTAATTGTTGGCATCCTAGATAGGCAATCAGCGGCTCCCTTTAAATATAGGTATGTTCCTCGAAGACTGGAAATATGACTGTTCTCATTTCTAAAGGGTTCACAGTTTTCACAGATTTAGTAATAGAAATACAAGCACGGAAAAAAAGCGGTAAGAAAAAAGATCACGTAGACATCAGTAACTAAGAAACATGTACACGTGAACTGGAGCAGTCGTTTCTTTAAGGCTATCTATTGATCGATGACAGCTACAAAGAAATAGTTTTAATAAGCACGCATGTGAGAACACTCAAACTTGAATTTTCGGCTATCAGATTTTCTAGTAAAAAGAATTATGTCACGGTAGGCGAAACTTATTTACCCCAAAAATATATTCGCCAAATAAAAAAAAGCAAGAAAGACACCTCATAGGGTCCCAATCCGTGATGGTAGGTTATCAGATGTCAAGTTCCGTTCCCTTTCGAAACATCAGATACTGAATATCTGCGCTTTCAGCACAGTGGGGCCTCGTCTACTATTGCCTCTCTGGTGACGGCCTAGCCCGTAGTGATTTTACTACGCAGTTGCTAAATGAGAAGGTAGCGCCTGAAGCGTGCGCCACATTGGTCGACGAAATTGTCGTAGTTCAATCCAAGCACGAGAACAAACTTGCCGCTGTAGAGGCTCGCTCGAAAAAAGAACCTCCTGGCGTTGCTGACCTCGAATCTCATTGCGGACGTGCCACTAGGTTCAGGTGACCCTCGACCACTTTGTGCACGGTACATGAACCTGTGCCATTGGCTTCCCTGCAGAAGCTGGAATGGGCGCAACCAAGGTAGACTGGAGTGAACTTCATAGAGGGCTCAAAGTATGCCACTCCGGTCGCCGGATCTACGCTGCCATCAGAGACCATGGGTGCCGCATACTCAATTATGCAGAGCTGTTGAACGCTGATCGGTTGAGATGTGCGCGCGTACCGCTCGAGCACACTGTGAACTAAGCAAGTAATGTTCGCGCACAGGTGCTCCATAGAGGGCATGCTGGGAAGGCGCACGCGATGAGTGGCGGGAAGAAAAATAGTTGACTTCGCTGAAGACGCCGTCCACGAGATGCTCGTTGCCGGCGTTGAAGTCGAGGATGACAGCGGTGATGGCGTGTGCGAAGCCTTGGCTATCGAAGGTGTGCGGAGGTTCTTCAGAAGCTCATTGAGCATCCGCAAGTCATCTGGGTTCTCGAATCCCGGTTTTGGCTCAACCCAGTCCACGCTGACTCCGTCAAGGCGAAAGTTTTGCATGGCGCTTGCCACACTGCTCATTAGACGCTACAGCATCGCCGGGTCCTGAACTAGTCTCGTGAAGTGCGGGCTGTCTTCTGGGCAGCCACCTAGCGCAAGCAGGATCTTAATGTCTGGGTATCCTTGAACGTCAGTGATGGTCCTCAGCTGGCTCAACTCGCGTTGCTCGTCGAAGGCGGGAATCCTGCTCGTGATGGTTTCGTTTTCGGCGCCTACCGACCAGTACACGATGTTGGGGCAGAGGGCGAACGGCAGGGTCTCGAACATGTAGTTCCAGTATGTGCCCGTGTAGAGAGGATCGTAATCGGGGACAACACGGGAGCTGTTGAAGACGCAGAAGAAAGGGTTTATAGATGGTGTGGGTGCCGTGCTGTTGTAAAGGGTGCCAATTTGAAAGTGCGTGGGCAAAGTAGGCAAAACTACGAACTCCATGCAGGGAGGTGGCGTGCTTTGCGTGCTGCTATCAGTACTTGCGATTGATGTGACCCCTGTCGGCAGTCGAGAAGTCTTTGCGAATTTGGGTGCATCAGACATTGTAGTCGGTTTAATATCCACGAGGAAGGGCACCAGAAAGACCAGACGGACAGAATCAGAGGGAACTGCAGGAAACCGCACAGGACATCTACCTTGCAGGAACCACAGCGTCATGCAAAAGTGTTCGTGTTCCTTCGACTCCTCGTGTTCCCTGCTCTGCGACTGGCGGCCCCTTACTATTGACGGTACCTGCCACGTCAGCGCTTGCTCCCCGTCGAATTCAACTTGCGCTTGAGATGTCGCTGAAAGGGGTGCTGCTCTAGGGCTTAGCATGACGACGACGTCTTGCGTTTGTGGTTGCGCTCCAGGGGTACTTGCGTTTCTGGCAGCCTGATGTATCTGTGTATCGCTCTGAATGACGTATGGTCCTACTCGTATCTTTAGAGACATGGAAGGGGTCGCGGAGCTGCTCTCTGTCGTCGACGAAGAGTCCTTGTCTTGATCCTTCCCGTCGGGGCTCAGTCTTCGTCTGTTTGTCTTCTGATCTACAAACTGGTTAGGATTAATCGTGGCAGCTGTCCAGACCACTGAACAAGAGCGTCTTCTTTGTCTTCTTTGTTAGCACGACTGCCTCTGCTCCTAAATGATGATAGCTGGAGCTAGAGCAGAGAATGGGGAAAAAAGAAGGGAAAAGCGAATTCTAGAGGAAAATTGTTCATCATCGTAGTGTCTTCAGCCTCTAAACAGTGTCGACCACTTCAACGGATGTATGGTTCAGAAACTACCTATAGGCTGACTGGCTGCGGTTTTGTGGGTATGGGTAGTGAGGTTTAGTGGAGCTCCGTAGCGCGTAAGGGTGCTAAGTCTGTGACGTCTTTTTAAACACGCTTGTAGACAGCAAGCTCCAAAAACGAAAACATAATCCAGAGAAAAAACAGATCCAAGTGTCATCAGCGGTGATACAGCTTTGGTACATTGGAGGACTATTGAAGATTTCACAAGTAACCTATCAATATTTATGCTTGTTAAGGAACATTAAATTCATTGTATGATACGACCAGTGCGCTGATTGATGACGTATTTTACAAACTGCCCAGGTTGCCTTGCAGTAGTTCTTTGTCCGAAAGGCTTCTGCCTCTTATGGCAGCTGAGATACGATTAACTGCTTCGAGATTCCTACTATAGGCCAGAGGACTCGAAAGCTTTAAAAGTCGTGAGGTTTAAGAAAAACTAGCGGATTACTTTGCGCCGTAGATATGGCAGGCTGACTTCATACTTACTGGGATCTGAAGACAGTCACACCGAAATTCTGAAATTAGCTTTTAATGTAATCTTTCGGAATTTATGCGAACTATCTAAATAAAGCAAGTACTTTAGCTTATGTCTGCTCCGGAATTTAGATAATTTTTTTGTTATTCCTTCCAGTACAGTACCCGATCATATGCGGGAAAACCTACACCTACTTCGCCTCATTATCTTTGCTTACGAGCACTAAGCGAATGGCCAGTTTTCCAGAATTAATCCAAAGTCCCACTGAGTACTTGCCCTTTTGTGTTCAAAGTCTGAAGGTTTGGGTGGAATTGACACTGCCATGAAATTAGGCGGTACAGTACGTCCTGAAGCCGGACGGGTGCTGAGCTCTAGAGGCGCCGTAGTCGTGGAGGCCGCGTTAAATTTCTTCGAGCTCTTTATTATACTGGCCTGATATACCTACCGGTAGAGTAGGAAATCACATCAGCTGCGTCTTCGCAAAAAACAAAAAAAAAACAAAAAAAAAACAAGGCGTAGCGAGGGTGACCGAGACCCGCGGCGGCGACGTTCGCCTACAACACGGCCCTCCCTTACAAAAATTTCTTTAAACAGTCTATAGACTGCCCACAAACCTCTGTATATAAAGTCTATAGACTCTCTATAGAGAAACCTTAGGGAACAGTCTATAGGCCATACAAATCCTATAGACAGTCTATAGACGATCTGTAGATTTATGGCCATACACTTTTAGTAGACTTGTATACAGTATAAAGATCATGAGTAGACAAAAAGAAATATCTATAGGAAGGCAATAGAGTCTATAAGAAGTGTGTAGACAGTCTATAGACCATTTTTATAAGGGCTGCAGGAGACAACGTGGGTCAATCCGCTGCAGCTTCTCTCCGGTCATCAAGTTTCTACTAGGCGCCCGTTGACCCTCACTACTCGTTACGGTGCACCTGACCCCGACTTTGCTCAGCAAGCTGAAGAAGTGCGGCAACTGGCAAGACAGCATGTACACCGCAGGTAGACGCTGTCCTCTACAACCTCCTAAGGAAATTCCCTACCTACGAACCAGGACACTATGTGTTAACTCACAGACTTTCGTTGCCGCGGATTATCTGAGAAGCTACTGCGCAGATACTTGAGCCCAGACAGTGTTCTCCTTCGCATTAGGGACGTCACTTACTTAGTATCACCCGCCAGCCACTCAAGTCAGCTTATTGCACAGAACAAAGCCTACAGACGTGAGCGTTGTTCGGACGAATTTATAGCACGGCCGACCACCTGAATGAACTGCAGGCTGGCTACAGCCAACTTGTCTCTTGGGCTCGTCCCGTCCCCATTCGTTCTAGACACCAAGCAGGCATTCACATCTTCTCATTTGGCCATACGCGTGACATGTTTACGAGTGAGCCGCGACCAATGCTCATATTCTTCTGTCCCTTCAGAGACTCGAGGTGGTCACAGACTTGCTGAACAGGCGAAAGCGGTTGTGGAGCTCAGCAGGAACAAGACGTGGTGCGTTGCAGTTAACAGTCCTAGCCTTTGAGACAGTTGCGTAAAATGCTTCTAGAACTAAAAACACAGCAAATATAACATAATATGTGTGCAAATGAAATTGCAGGTCTGACAAAATACGTCTGAACGCTCAGTAGAGAAAATAATCATTTTGTTTTTGTGGCTACTTATAACCGCAGCTGCTGCCGAAGAGCGGCGACATAGGAGTTGCTTTGAAGCAAGCAGGAATTGTTCCGGAGGCTTGCCTCCGAGACTGTCAACACTGTAGCCTTCACCTGCAGGGTCGGAGGCCATGCAGAAATAAAGGCGCCAAACTGAGTGCGTTAGGTAGCGACGAACGGCCCAGTATCTTTATGGCTGGTCCAACGAAGCTTCACTTTGCAGCTGAGTGTCCCACCCGCTTTCGCTGTTTTGGCCAGTCAGTGAGGATTTCGAAGGATCGATACCTGGCAGTATCGCGTTAAAATAGGGACCCGAATTCCAGACTAACTCTCTAGAGCTCTCGTTTGTTGTCGTGGTTCTCGTAACCGCTGCTGTTGAGAACACGGCCGATGCTACCATACGTTTCTCGTGTGTCTTGTCCGCGAAAGCCTTGGAGTAAATGTTCACGTCAGATAACAAAAACGGGTCAGGAAGGCATACAGTGTGATGCAGTTTTCACAAAGAGTGTCCGACCATGATACGCGTTATGGCGTTGCAAATTCGCATACATTGCGATTATAATTCGGCTTGAAGAAGGAACTTTAAAATATATGAGTTAATATCAGGCATTTCTAAAAGAAAACGATAAAATACATAACGATATAAAATTTTGGCAATGAGTGCTGAATCTGTGTTGTACCGATACGAAATAGCTTATTACATGAATTTAAAGGGTGTTAGAATCTGTTCTTGTTTCAAACTGTCAATCTAAAAGGATATTTTCATCTCATCATAACAGAAATGGGCATGGAAAGGATACAATGGCACACAACTTAGACAGTCCAGAATGAAAGTACGTTATACCGTTACAAAATCGCATTATAAATCCAGAGCGTAAATTATCTTGAAGAAGGGACTTTTATATAGGTAATTCCGGAAAACAGATTGCGCAAAACCTCGAGAACGAGCTAAGAATCAAGGCACGTGTTACAAAGATAGAAAACCAAATTATTTCTTTATTTTATCTACAGATACTGCAGGCCCATCTCGTGCCCATGTAGAAGTGGGGATAGTACAGAAAAAAAATACGAAAACAGATCTCTTAATTACTTGGAACCAAATGGCTTAAACATTGATTTGCAGCCAGAACAAGTCATTGTGCCATATGTGCAAGACAAAAGAAACAAAATGTCCCACATTACATTACTATGAAAAGTAAAAGTTCTTAATATATTGACAAACCTTTCTTAGAGGTATACTGCTATGTCCTCCAATAATTTGTTTTAATGAAACCTCTCAAATCGAAAAATGACTGTCAAATAAAAAATTTAAATTATATGGGATAAGAAGGTTATTTTACACTGCCAATTTCATCCGCGATCCTAACAAAACGGTGCAATCAATTTTGGAAATCACAATGCCATTTTTGATAATGAAGCAAGAATCAAAGTGCATGATTGTCTGGTTGATAATCGAAACTTTAAATGGTAGCACATTATGCGGCGCTTAACAAGGACTGGGCTTTAGTCAGGTAATTACAGTCCAAACATACACAGCGAGCGCAGCAGCGAAAATGAAAAACTTCAATACAGAGATGTACGTATTTCAATGGAGGCAGGTACCCATCAAGCTATGAAGAGAATTGTTTAAATTTTTACAAGTACGAAAGAATACCGAATAGCGTCAGTATGAAATAGTGATTCATTTCGCGTGTGTTAGAGGTTTTCGCGTGTTATCCTCTTGTGAGATTTCGATAGGAATTTTTAGACCTCTAATTTAAATTTTTTTTGACATCGTATACGTAATAAAGCTGAAAATTTTGGGGACAAGTAGGGAAGCGTGCGAAGCTCCTCTAATTTGTTAGCCTGAAAAATAAATAACCGTGGAACTCTTTTTCGTTGATCAGAGATTCAGAGCAAATGAACGATCCGCGATGTAGCAGCTTGACGTAGTTCCTGCCTCTGTGGCTACAAATAGCCACTACAAGCATAAAAATGATTAGCCGTTTGCTTCATCCTATTCGTTCCACCGAGGCTTCAAAAAGAACATACACCCACACCCACACGCAAAAATGAACACTTCGGACTTGCAAGTCTATGTAGTAGCTTCGTTTTTTAATCTACTAGTCCGAACATAACACAGTAACACATTTTAAGGTCAATTCTTAAAAAAATACCGCACGTAATCAAAAAGACTCATTCTAGGGTGCCCTGATCCAGCGTCGCTGCATCGAGGCACCCTAACTAACGCGACTAAAATGCGAATCAGTGTTTAGAAACGACAAGCAACATATTCCCAACAGCGCTTCTATCTAAAAAAACAACGCAATAAACCGCCAGAACCAAAATAAGTTACGCACAAATGTGAAAATTTGTGTTTGGAATGCAGAACATGTTGTGTTAAATAAGCACAGTTTTGTTTTCTTTATCGATCTAGTGTGTGCGCATCACGCTTTTGAAACTAAGCTGGCCAGTAAAAAATCTTTCCGTTCTCGTTAACACTGCAATAATGAATTTACCTCGTAGTCCTAGGTTCTTGACAGGAATACAATATTAGTTCGAAGGGCTATGAAATAGCTGCCGAAGAAAAGGCCCGTTTTACGCAGAACATCGAAACGCCGCGCCTCACGTAACATACAGTATTGTGCGTTTTTATCGCTGACACTTTCAAAAATTTCCCCGCCTCAACCGCTGGCTCGTTTGCGGTGAAACTGCACACAGAGCTTGCGTATTATGGTAACTTTTGTATCGTAGCAAGTTTGACAATCGTACTTACTTATTTCAGGCGCACATGATGCGAAAACGTAAGCGTCTATGAGAGATCGGCGAGCCAAAACCCGCAGACGACGCTTTTTCGCTGAAGGGCGGCTGTGGCGCCATCTGTTTGCGGTAGCGCAAAGCGTCTCGACAAGGCCGTCGAGGAGAACATTGCAAGGAGCGCGGGCCCTTTGAATATGCCGTTCCTGTCGTTTCGTCTGCTTCTACTGAAGCGCTTGCAACATTTTCGAATAATTAAGCGGAAAAATATCAGAACAAATGATTTAATGAGGCTTTACTTTTTAAAGAATATTGTTTGCAATGCTCGCCTCGGCGGCCCTGTCGTGATGGTTTCCATTGCCCAAAACAGATGGCGCCACTGCCGGTTCTCAGCGAAAAAGCGTCGTCTGCGGGTTTTGGATCTTGTCCCTTCCCTTACGGCGCGGTTCAGGTGTCCAACGATATATGAGACAGATACTGCGCCATTTCCTTTCCCCCAAAACCAATTATTATTATTATTATTATTATTATTATTATTATTATTATTATTATTATTATTATTATTATTATTATTATTATTATTATTATTATTATTTTGGATCGCCGATCTGTCGTAGACGCTTAAGTTTTCGCATCATGTGCGCCTGAACTAAGTAAGTACCATTGTCAAACTTGCTACGATACAAAAGTTACCATAATACGCAAGCTCGGTGTGCAGTTTCACCGCAAACGAGCCAGCGGTTGAGGCGGGGAAATTTTTGAAAGTGTCAGCGATAAATACGCACAATACTGTAGTTCTGCGAGTCATGGCTAAGCCTAATTACATCGCGAGACCCAAACAGTCTCTGATAACGGCCGCCTCTTCGTCGCTGTTCCCATCGCAGGGACGGTGGACGCAGCAGTATAAGCATTCGCACCAGGACAGAGAGACACTACCGCACGGAACGCAGTAGTTCTCTAAAAAGAGCCTAAGGTCGTAGCTGTCCGTGCTTAGGTGACGCAGCGCCGGAAGGGACGTCAGCAAGTTGTGCAGGTCTTCCAGCTCCAGTTGCAGTGCGTCGATCGTCAACGCAGTGCCCAGGGTCAGTTCCTCCAGGCATGGAAATGAAATCGGTTCATCGTGCAGGCAGCACAAGTGCAGGAACCCGCGGCAACTAGCATCACCGGCGAGGCGCAGGTTCCTCAGTGCCCCGATGGTGGCGTAGAAGAACGCGTCGAAAATGACCTTGGGCAGCTTCACGCACAACTCGACCGCTCTGAGTTTAGGAAAAGCGTCGTAGTCCAGCGGAGTGCCATCGCTGGATATCTCGCAAGACACCAGGTGCAGTGTCTTGAGTTCCGGACAGAGCCTGACCAGCGATGCGAGCCTTAAGCCTCCGCAGCACCATAGGGAAAGACTCTCCAGCCGCGGCCATGTCTTCAGGAGGCTCTGTAGCTCGGCGCCAACGTCGGCGAAGCGGATGACAGCAGCCAGGGACACTGACAGACTGCGAAGGTAATGGAACGCGGAGATAGCGGCAAACGCTGGCAGTGACCCCACGATTACCTGTAAAAACCGCCACATCAATCACTCAACTCATTAGAAGGAGTCGACTACAACTTCTTCAAAGAGATCACGTGGAACTCGCGTCATTTTCATGCACACAGACGCGGCGCGACGGCCGCATTCCGGCAGAGGCTCTTTTGCTATGCGATGCGCCGCGTGTTTACCCTTTGCGGGACAGCAGATATTTTATCCAGAATAGATTAAAATTTTGTATTTTGCACGAGGTGCACAGAAACGGTTCTCGACAAATTTCACAATTTTAGTACAAGTGGAAAAAAGTGGGACATATTTGTCCCGTTAGCAGCAATTTAATGGGGGTAAATAAATAGGGATGCATTTGTCCCACTTACCTTAATGTGTTTCCTCACAGAGTTTGTTTTTTCTAACCACTTCATGAACTTGTTTGCCCTACTTCGCTTGTTGTTAAACTTGTTTGCACTACTTCTCCCATCTTGCAACACCAACAGCGTCTACGCCTTTGTTAGATTTTCACAGGGTTGTGTTCTTTGCCAATGAGCTGAACTTCGCCCGAGATGCCAACTATTTTTGCTATTTTTTTCCACCTTGCATGTTCATTTGGAAGGGCTCCTTGCTGCTGCTGGTTCTTAATGTTTAGCGACAAAATATTTTGGCGCCCAAAATAAAGTCTACATAGGATGTTTGAGGATTAGCACTCAATATTCAGTCATTACATGTCACATTATTAAATAGTCCAACTATGTTGGACTATTAAATGTCCAACATTAAATGTCCATGACCTCCGAAACAAGTGCACGTTGTGATCTACAGTTGTGCCTCTCTATGCAGAAAAAAGAAATAAGTTGCCGGCCATTTTGACTTTTTTTTCTAGATCGAATATAGCCAAAAACTTGCAACGCACCCCCCCCCCCCAAAAAAAAACGAGGTTTCAAGGTCTCGACTCGCTACCTCATCTAGTACAACTTGCTGACACCGTTTTTAAAGAAATCATTGAAACCTAAATATAGATGGGAGCACAGCAGACGTCCCACTGTATCTTACGAGCCCTTCAGTATGGGGAATAATGTGGGGCGTATGTGTCCCATTCTCCCACAAAGGGTTTAAAGAACCCCAGGTGGTCGAACTTAACCCAGAAACCTCCAGAGACGACATGTCCCACAGCATGTGCGCAGCTTCGTTGCGTTCAACCCTGTACACAGCACCAGACCATAACATACCAAAACATACTGCATCATGCATTGTAACCAGAAAGCAAAACCAGAAGCACCGCTGATAAGGATTAGCAGAACAGATGAATGGCCACTTGTGCTCATCATAAACATAAGCAAAAGAGTATTTCAGAGTATTTTGAATCCGACAGTCCTTTTCAAATGCGAAGTCTGGCTGCTAGCTGATGTACAGCAGCTTTCATGCAGCAGGAAACTTTAGAACGGTGTGGAGTTTTTGTGTACACGGACCAAATTTCAGCGGCAAAATTTCTTTCGCATATTTATAACGGTGAAATTCTAAGAGCCTAGTGAAGCTCTGGGATCAAATCTTTGTTAGGAACACGCATTTTCTTGTAACCAAGACAATTAACGAACATTACCTTTCCATCTGAGACCGCTGAGCGCACAAATGACGAAATGTTGGCAGAAAATACGCTATAACAAAGAATTTTGTTAATTGATCCATCCGTTAGAGTAGCGAGTTTTGTTTTCCTATTTGAAGATCTGAAAATACTCTTATTTTCATAGTAATACAAACAATCAGCGGAAACTTTACGCGTTGATCGGTTGCCTAATCAGTCTTCTGAAACCCTGCCACAAATGCCACAAAATTAGCTGCGTTTTAACTACTGAAGAAAGGAAGAAAGAAACGCCATAGTGGTGGGATCTGGAATAATTTTGAACACCTGGGGATCTTTAACGTGCACTGACATCGCACAGCACACGGGCGCCTTTGAGTTTCGCCTCCATCGAAATGCGGTCGCTGCGGTCCGGTTCGAACCCTGGACCTCCTTTATCCTAGCGTGTGACGCTTGAGTCAGACGGCATGCACTCAAAGTTCTAATCACACAGTCGAATAAGCTCTATGCTCACTGCGATACAGCTTCGTTTCAGGAAAAGACGCACCGATAAAGATGCGATGGATGACGCCTTTATACGTCCCCTATGGGGCTCCTTTTTGCGCCGTCACTCCCGGCGTCCATTTGACGGACTCAGTTTACCACGACACCATTGCCTCCGCGTAGAAACGGCGCGTAGAGAATTCGACGGGAACACTTACGTTAGGGCACATGCGCACGATTTGCAACACTGTCTCCTCGGTGAAGAGTAAGCTGCTGGCGAAACCTCTCCGCGTGCTGCCTTCCAACTCCCTCAGTTCAGAGGTCGGCACTAGCTGCACCCTGCGGTTTCTGTACTGTTTATCCAGATCCACGGCATGGACGCACAGGTCATGTGGTAGGGAAAGAACCTTGTTGTTGGGGAACATGCGAATGAGCCTGTAGATCGTGTCCCTGTTGTGCACGATGCATATCTTGCCGGCGAATCTTAGCACCTGCCTCGCGGAGGCCTCAAACACGTTCGAGGCAAACAGGGCTTCCGAGATTCTCGTCTCGCGCCAGGTGGTTTGTCACCAGCAGGTGGCCATCATCGTCGCCCATCGAGTAACCGTCGGGAGCGGGACGTTTACCGGCCACGGTGTCTCGAGCTTCAGGACGATGTAGTCTTCGGCGAGGAGCAGGAACCATGGATCTCCGAACTGTTCCACTCGTTCCATCGCGTAATAGGGGCCGCCGCCTTGAAAGTGGGAAGTACTCCGGCTTTTCACGCTTTGAATGCACAAAGAAAATAGAAGAAAAAACGGGTTAACTACTGCTGAACCTGGTTAGAGAGCGAAAGCTGTGGCGTATCGGGCAACTATATAGACGCGGCTTGGTGTCTCTAAAGTTGAGTGTGTTATGGACACTGAATAGGCAGCGCGCCCACCCTGCCACCGTGGCAGGTGGCAGTTAAATGAATGGTTGATCGGAGGTTGCTCACCCAATGAACGCTCTGTGGCCTACTGTTGCAGTGCCGCGTGTCTGCCAGAACTTTGTAGCGCTAATGCATGCCGCCCACATCTCTCAGTCACCACCTCCATGTACCTCAAAACGCGATTGAGGCGTCCACTGACCCAGAGTGCCAGTTATTCACCCTTGCTTTCCTCAAAAATTCTGTGGGGTACTTTGTTGACCTAAAGTGCGGTGAGGCGAAAGCCGTTAGCGCGGTGTTGCTGCTTGTATCGCTGATGTGCCGTGAAGATGATGATTAAAGACTGACTGCAAAAAGCGTTTAAGCGGCACCCTTCCAGATCCGCGTTCAGGAAGCGTATGGGTTGGGACGCGAGAGCGTGTTATAGCATTCCCAAGAAGTCCAGGGAACGGCATCGCCCGTTCGGCGCGACGCCATGCCCGTTGGACAATTTAAGGAAATGAAATGACGCCTGTCTCATATATCTCGATGACATCCTAACCTCGCCGTAAGGGGAGGAAAATGAAAATTGTTTTAAGGAAAGGGAATGATCCCTGTCTCATATATCGGTGGACACTCGAACCGCATTTGATTGATAGCTATAGTGTGACAGATTTCGCGGATGGACGGATAAACAACGATGAGCCATTAAACGCTTTCGCCTTAAAATCATCGGAGTGTAGAGCGTTGTGAACGCCAACGCCAATGAACACAGTGAACGCAGACGGCCTATAGCTTCAGTGCCGCGTTTCTGTCATAACTTTAATGCCAACGCATGCACCGCACATCTCTCACTACCGCCAGGTAGCTTAAAGCGCTGCTGAGGTGTTCACTGTCGCAGTTATGCGTCTTTTGCTTTCGAAGCTCCCGCTCTTCATCGTTTTAGGCGCTGCTCCGGAGCGGCTGAAGCTTAATAATAATAATTGGTTTTTGGGGAAAGGAAATGGCACGGTATCTGTCTCATATATCGTTGGACACCTGAACCGCGCCGTAAGAGAAGGGATAAAGGAGGGAGTGAAAGAAGAAAGGAAGCTTAAAGCAACGGACCTTGGCCAATCCCCCCACGTGGGTATGTGCCATATTACTTGAGGAGAAGAAGAAGAAGAAGAAGAACGGACTCGGCGCAACCCTCCGAACATAGCGTAGTAAAGCTTTGAGTTTAAAATATTCGTTATGATGTGAATGTTGATTCACGGTAACGCCAAATGACTGTGCCTCGTAGGCGAGGCATTTAACAGTGCTGTGAAGGCACAGGGTTCAGGGGTACTGGAAAGCTCTCAGAAAACAGCGAAGGCGCTTTTAACACGAAAGCTTTACTGCGCCAGCCAGCGAGCCATTTCGGCTCGTCGCGCACTTCAGCCGTATACCGTATGCCGTGTGCCATGACCGACGAACGACCTTGAGTCACCGTTGCCTAGCAACGCCGCAGCCGCGCTCCAACAGATGGCACCGCCGTCGACGCCGCTGCCGTTGCCGCGCGCTGCATCAGATGTGTGTCTCCACCAGACAAGTGTCTCCGAGACAAGAAATGTGCTGAGTGGTCACGGCAGCAGACTGCTGAGTTCTCAATTCACATAAAAATCTTTCTTCCCTTCTTTACCCTTTCAATGCACAGGTAGCATAGGTTCCCGCTGAGCAAACCCAGCTTGCTCCGTAAATGGCTCCAAGCATTGGGGCAAACGGACTTCAGGCCCAGCAGTCACCATACACTGTGCTCAGCTCACTTCGAGCGCCTTCGCATGCTTCGGATCTCAAATGAACTGAGCGCGTAGCTGCATTGGTGACTACACCACCGCAAAGCGCACAAAACAGCAATGAAAACTACAGTGGCGAAAACGAAACTGACCAACCAAAAACAACCCAATCCGTAGCAGTCAAAAAGTCACCAGATGTCAATCCGAAGCGCTGTCCTCCCGGCATGCCTCGGGAGTCCATGATGGATGAGGTGCAAAGCCACCAGCTTTCCCTCCAGTGAATAGTAAGCAACTATGGTTTACTAAGCCGAAGTGCGCGGGCGCCGATTTAAAGCACATATCCGTTGGTACACGTCTCCTGCCGCATATTTAACTGTACGACTGCCGCCTTCGCTTGCTTGAGGTTTGCCCGGTTTGCTCAAGCGAAGGAGCGAACAACGCCGGTGCTCGAGCGCCGCTCACTTTTCCGGGCACACGAAGCGTACGTACACTAAACTGACGCGAAACACGAACGGCAGGAGCTTACGAGCGAAAGATATCTTCGCAGAACTTCGCAATCAAGGTAAAACAGAACGGGGCCTGACAGCATCACACTGTAACTACAATGTTTCACCAACTAAAACCCTAAAACGCACCGCTCAAGCGCGATTAGTTATCAGCCTATCTGATTTTCAGTTATATAAGTAGCAGAAAGCTGGGGCAACTAACACACTTCCATGCGACGCCTTCGGCTAGACGGCTTGAACCGGCATCATTCCGTAGCGTTCCCAGGCGCTGTCATCTCGGCGTGCTCGCTCCAAACACGCGTGCGAACCACGCGCCTCACGGAATCATTGCGGGTATGTGGCTCCATCTCTTAATGTTTACCGTAAGCTGGCTGCGTAACGAGAACTGAAAACAACAAAAGCTTGCCTCGCCTACGCAAGTACAAAAAAAAAAAACCCCAGCGTGGCTAAAAGAAAGAAGCACAAAAAGAAAGAAAGGAAAAGAAACTGCAGTCACACTAATTGCAAGAAGTTCGTTGCAGACGCCTAATCGTTATCGCGACAAGAGGACGAGCGGTGCTGTGCCAGTGATCTAGAGATCCGGTGTGGGAAAAGCGGCTGCG
The DNA here is from genome assembly GCF_052857255.1 of Amblyomma americanum. Taxonomy (NCBI): domain Eukaryota; kingdom Metazoa; phylum Arthropoda; class Arachnida; order Ixodida; family Ixodidae; genus Amblyomma; species Amblyomma americanum. The sequence continues at coordinate 305,648,964 of NC_135497.1, read as the reverse complement.
AACACGGCGGAAAAGTTCAATTATTTGGCAAGATACTTATCACTATGGTATCGCTTTTAATACCCTGCCACTGGGCACGTAACCCCAGTTCTTCCCAAGGCGGCAAAGCATCCGCCTGAGTATCTCCTGCACTCGATCATGGAACCCGACCCGTTCGTACAGCTCTCAGTTTGTAATATTTTCAACAAAGAAATTACAGGTGCACTTATCTCCTTACGCGCGGAAAGGCGAAAGCATTTTGAGTTCCGTTGCCTCTTTTGTTGCTTAGCGATTCATAACTCATTATAATTAATACAACTAGTTTTTTGTTCGGCCATTAATTTATTGCCGATTAATTAACAATGAATAAGTAACTACAGTCGATCAATTTGTTCAATTATATAGCCAAATATATACGTATTGATTAGTTTGTTAATTATTAACAATTTAATTCGTTGCTTTTTGTTCAATTCTGGAGGAACTGCTAGTAATTCACCAATTTCGTCAATTATTTGGAGTACTTACCAAAAGTAATTGCCTTATTATTTAACTATTTTATTTGGTATTTTCGTCATTGAAACTGTCCATACAATCATTACGAATCATTACAAATCATAATTACACTCTTACTGGATGGTCGACAGTTGATGAGGACGCGCTCTGTCCACACTTCCGGGTCCACAACCCGTGTAGACACATTTCGTCCACGCCACTCAGAAGGCAAGAAATGCTTTCGCATTAAAACAGGTTCATTTGTTTGCAGTGCCGCATTTGTCCGACCAAAAGCGTTTTAGCGTAGGAGGCTGTAAACCAGGCAAACGATTTCAACAGCTATCACTTTTTTTTTTGCGATTCCTCCCACGCATTTTTTATTATCGTAAAACGTTCCCTGGAAACGAATCTGAGGACCTTGAGCAGCGCAATGAAGGTGTCGATTGCTTTTTGTGCTTGTGTGTGCACGTGCACTACTTTTTGAAAGTTTTTTCTAGGAACGTTTTCATGTATATATGCATGGAAGTTTCTACTTTTTATTTTGTGAATACTGGGCCTCTAAAAAAAATCAACAATAGCTTTATAACAGAGAACTAGGCTTTGTGAACACGCTGACTTAATAAACTTGTGCAGCTTCCTCCTAAATGTTTATTGACTTGGAGGCGACTTCATCATTGAGATTACTGAGCAATTATACCGTCTTGCTTTGCTCTTGTGAAATCCGCGTAAAAGGTGACATATGTAAGACTACTTTTGTTGCATTGCTTTCCATGCATAAATAACCATTATGGTTTTGATTGCCGTGTGCCCCATAACACAAGGCCTACAGCGTGTCAAAGGTGTAAGAGACAATCTCAGGCAGGTCGTCTTTATGTATTTCCCTGCGGGCCGGAGGGGGCATGACCTGTGCAGCCGGTTGTTTCATAGAAACTGCTCAACGGATGTGCAGCTTAAAACATAGATTGTGCCACATTAGTGACAGCCTGAACTGGCCTCAGAATTCAGAGTTATTTCCTTCGCTCTAAAACCGACAAATTCACACAACCGTTTACTACATAATTACCAGACACCCACAGGCACGAAATACAATTCCCAAATAGATTTGGTTTGAAGTTTTTAATTGCGATCAAAGTGTAGGAATTAAGACTAAGACAGCATTGCAGAGGCCAACAGAAAATAATTTATCGTCCAGTTGATAGACAACTGCTCATCGCTTGACCACCTTTCGGATGAGTGACTTCGCGTTGAATATCTTTGCCTCAGAACGATTTGTCAGCTTAACCGCAAAATTGGCTTATATGGGACTGCAAAACTTAGTTGAAAGCAGTCAAAAACTTATGGCGGCGTTGAGTCATTGCACACGAGTATCTCGGTCTTTCGGAAGAGTTCGGCAGTGCTCTCTACCGCTTTCACTAAACAGTTGCTTCAAATTTATTTCCGCTAAGATAACTTGAGCTACTCACACAGTACAGAAAATCGTGGACAAAAAAGCTTGAATAGAGCCGTTTTCTTTTTCTCTGCCCTCTAATTATCTAAGCATGTGGTTTCTTCAGGGGATGTTTATTGAAGTGATGGATTCAGGAGACGTGGTTATGGCTGGCCATGGTCGTCAACTACAGACGACCACATAGCTTCAAGCAATAAAGGAGTAGGTAAATTTTCCACGCTCCTAATACACAATGGTGGCAATAAATGTTTTAGCACTCCGTCTGAATCTGAGTCATTCAAAGAGCTGCGTTTTGTAAAGAACCGCATGGCACGTGCGTCCTTGTTATTCTGCTGGTTTTGTAAAGATCGTTTTTTTTGGCTGCGACGGCAGAATTTCGATGGAGGCGAAATTATAGAGGCCTGTGTCTGCGCGATGTCAGTGCACCTTAAAAAAGCCCAGGTGTTCGAAGTTATCCGCAGCCCTCCACTACGGCGTTTCTCGCCGCCCGAGTCGTTTTTGGACATTAAACCCCCATAAACCATGAACCATAAACCAATCCAAACCACATATTCTAGCACTGCCGGGATGCAAAACGCATTTTTTTTACATTTATTTGATTTTTCTTCATGTTCTTGCTCACGCTGGCGCCTTAAGGTATTACTGCAGCTCCGCCAAAGCGCGCGAACCACAGAAAGGCTTGCATCGCAACGCAGAAGCAAGCGAAAGAAAAAAATACGCGAAAAAAGTTTTCGAACTTTTCGCCTCTTTTTGGATTGAAGTGGACCTCGCGGGGCACAAAAATCTTTGACCATACGAGCAAGACCCACGGGTAACACATTACCAACAGAACAATGCGGGCCGTTTCAGACTCAGCATGCTAAGTCAACAGACAATGATGCAAATACCTGAAATCACAATGAATGCTGTCTGAACAGCTCTCGCTGTTAGAAAACAGAAATGTGCATACACAATACTTTGTGTCTGCAGCATTAAAACCGTTATAATATTACGAATCATTATCTTTAATTCCATTCCAATGCGATAGTCCATCCCGCCATCTGGGACACCCGTATCTACTGAAGACACGGCAGCGCCACTCCACGTTGGCAAAGGGAATGAAACTGACGGCTATATCCCACACAGGTGCTTTTTGCAAGCCTTTAGAAGCAAATGATGTTCAACATATAGCTTCGGATTCTGTTGATGAAAAGAATAAAAAACACAAGCGTCCAACCTTCTTCAAAGCAAAGGTCGAAATGTAGATTAAGTAATGTAACCCATTAACAGTGAACGCATAAACATAATTATATCCGATGTTTAATCATGTACCTGATCGAAAAACGGCAACTTTTTACAATTGAACACTGTTATGAGCGATGACACGCAACAATTAGACTCAGAGATATCGGAAAACAAAGGCGCAGTACACGCACAAAGAAAAAAAAATACAATCATTCAGCGAGTTAGGCAGTAACATGCTTGAAAATACAAAACAGAACTGAGCAGGACTACACTGGGGTAAATCAAGTATATCGCCGTAATAAAAACAACAACATTCTTTGTGAAAGTTCGCGACACATACCCGTCGAAGGCAGAGAGAAGTCATGAAGACCGAGGTGCAAACAGCAGGAGTCACTAACCCTTCTACATACCCCACCATTACGGAAATTTGTACTGTGAGCTGAACTGACTTGTTCAGTCGAGGTATTAGCTTGGTAACATCTCTTAGTTTGTCAACAAAATCATTGTGTTGTAAGCGAGAAAACATCACTAGTAACCCAAGAAGATTGTGCATGATTTCAGGCTTGCCACTTCGGAGGAATTACATCTGAAGGAGCTTCCAAACTCTATCATGTTTAGGACTGGCACCAGGCACCGTACTCGGGAATAGAGTCCAGCATCGACGGCGCTGCAGGTCATGAGGCAGAACCTGCGGAAGAAAGCCTGCTGTGCTGCGGTCCAAATGTCCTCAAAGTCCACATTGGTCCTATTGGCGTCATACATTTGCATCGTCGCTGTATGGGCGGCCTTAAGGGCGCGGGCCAGGAGAACAGTTGTAGGCCTTGGCGAAGAGACATCCTAGCGTTGCCCATAAAGGTACGCTAGACACACTCGACAAACCTGTTGACTTTCTCTTCCTACGAGTTCTTGGCGCTTTTGGTAGAGCGCAGACCAGCTTGGAACACCTCCTTAGCTAAGAGGACGCCAATTGTGCCCATGTCGAACTCTATTGGGACCCTCGTAGAATACATCATAGGGGGTTGTTGCATGGCGGGCGGCAGCACAATCACGTTCAGCAAGCGGGAGTAGGTGGTCTGTCCCGTCAAGAAGGATTCGCCGATAAGGAGTTACGCGAGGGAAGGCGGCTTTTTTAGATGTCTCCTCGCTTCAAGAGCCTTGAGAGACGCGTAATAGTCGTTGAAATTGTCGGCGAGATTAAAGTGACGCATGACCCAGACATCGGGTGTTGACACTGAGTGCAAGGGCGCGTAGTCTACAAGCATGGTGATGGCTTTCAGAGCCGCCAGTGCGTTCATCTTGTCCGCCTCCTCCATTGCAAAGTCTGCCAACTGCAGTGACGACAGCCTTCGAACACTGCTGAAAATGTTCCTGATACGGGACGGCGTCGACAGCAACGGCCACGTGGGGCTTGCGAAAAGGCTTAGCCAACTGGGCCACATCACTTCTTGGCTCGCAGCGAGACATAATGCCCCTGCTTCGCTGTATGATGTGCTTTCGTAGTAGAATCGGCCTATTTCAGCAAAGATGTGCAGGAAAATGTACACAAGCCCGATTCTCTAGTTCTTTGCAAGGCACTCAATTGCGTACTTAACATGACCGAGCCGATGACTCATTATAGGTGTTTGTTCGCTCAGTTTGAAGTTTCCAGGCGACAGCGAATTGATGAACTCGAGCCAATCCCAAGGGTCTTCTTCGTGCATGAGTACGGCGCATTGAGACGCGTTAACTGTCTCAGCCTTCGGCAAGATCTCTTCGTTCAAAGAGGTCGCGCTCTCAAACACCAACAGCTCTTGTATTTTGGCCTCAATCCTTGACATATTAACGCTGGCTGCGATCTTGATTATCTGCTCGAGCGCCTCCCCTATATAATACGCGAGTGTGGAACTGTGTGGAGCGCCGACCAGCTTCTCGGCCAAGGTCTTGCCTCTGGAGACGTAGAGGGCCCGGCCCCTGTCACCATGCCGCACAACACTGACACTGAGGAGCGTGAAGATGACCCGCTGCAGGGACAGAAGAACGGCCCGATGAAAAGCGGCGGTTGTGTTTGGAAGCCGCAGAATATCGATGTAACTTTGGTTAGCGCTTACGAATCGCCTTCATGGCTCACGTGTGTGGAGGTCAGGAACTGTCTGCTGCCGAAATAGAAGCGCGCCAGGAGGAATCGGGTTGCGAAGCTAAAAAAAAAGAAAAAAAGTTATATCGCGAAAGATATGGGGTGGATGTACTTTATTTTTGATGTCGCCGTCGGTGACCCGAACAGGAGTTACAGGACGCACGTTCATTGATAAAAGAAACTTCTCCATAAATACTTGGAAAACAAAATCAACACCACATGTTGTGGAGGTCATCATTGCCTACTGAGTACTGACTACATGTTTTGGAGGTCATCATTGCCTACTGACTGCCGGGTTCGACCCCGAACGCGGCGGCCGCGTTTCGATGGAGGCGAAACGCGAAGGCGCCCGTGTGCTGTGTGATATCAGTGCACGTTAAAGATCCCCAGGTGGTCGAACTTATTCCGGGGCCCTGCACTGCGGCACATATTTCTGTGCTTCTTCTTTCACTTCCACTTCCTTCTCTTACGGCGCGGTTCGGGTGTCCATCGAGATATGTGAGACAGATACTGCGTCACTTCCTTTCCTCAGAAACCAATTTTCATTTTCATTTTTACTGACTGCTTTATTTCTGGTAAAGAACGTAACGAAAAGTCTCAGAACTGGGTCTATAGTAGGCTATCCTGCATGACGTCTACGTGTGCGATTACACAGAAAGAAATTATAATCTGGTTTCACTCCAGGAAACGGCATCTATATTAATGTGCTTGATTTGATTGTAACAAGCTGCCTCACTTGCACCATGACGTCTTGCACTTTCGAGGAGCGTCATATGAAGAAAACCAATAAGGTCTCGCGCCGCATTCTTTGCCAGGGTGGCGCCGTCAAAGTGGTCCGCGCGCCAGCGACGGCAAACATGGCGGTAGAAGTCACCGCAGGGCTAGATGGACTGGTCCACGAGGGAGTCCAGAGAAGCGCGGGCATCGCGGCACTCAGCGCTGCTGCACTCGCTCCGCTGATGGCTCGGGTCCGTGGCCCACATCATGAGCACCAGAGCGACACAGGCCAGGCCGACGAAGACTCCGAGACTGCCGTAAATTACGGCGGGCTGCGATAGCGTCTCCGTGATGGTGGTCAGTGGAACGAACTCGCGCAAGGTTCCTCCCCCAACTGTACAGTATAATGAAGGCGAAACGTATTAAGACGGAGGAAAGAAGCTCCAGCGATGATCGTTAACTGCGCTGACACACGCTCTCTGCCATAAAGTCTAAACGACTGCGAACTAACACAAGTTGCCGATTTCCAAACGTATATACAGAGCACGACATGAACTTGACCCCACTGAGTGCCCTCAACGGTGGCGTGAATTTGAATTTAATTGGAAAATGACTCAGTGGCCTTTCTGTGCAGTCCGCTAGCGCGCTCGTTAGGTTTGGCGTAGAGATAATTTCCGAGACCGGGTTGGAAAAGGACGAATTGCTAACAAACTGTGGAGATTCTGAGAAAACTGCGTAACTTTCCATTGCAGCCTTTCGGCAGTAATCAGAGGATCGCTAGGAATAACTAGCGCCTTGAAGTTAAATAAATTTGGAGCATAGAGGCTAGCACACTGAATTCCACCGAAAACGTATACAGAAGTGACAGAACACACAGGTGGAGAGATAAGATAAAGGAAGATCTAGGGAGATAGCGTCGTCGCGTCTGGTGGAGGACTATGCTCATGGAGATCAAGATAAGAGGGCTTAATCCTGCAAACGATCAAGCTTGGCTGGAAGGTGATTCAAAAGCTTTTACTTTCTGGGCAGTAATTATAAAGCATGGGAATCGACTGAGTGTACACGAAAAAAAATTTGCTTCATTGCAGGAAATGCTTTTTTCCGCTGTGCATTCTTTGTGGCGAAGAGTAAAACACCTTTCTAGTGCGCATTACGCTCATCCTCAGTTCCCCCCGTATCTGCAGATGCTGAAAGCCCCATAAACGCTAATCATTCAGAGCGACTTCCGCATAAAGAAAGAAATCCAGTCTTTGTACTGAGGGAGTAATTACTTATAAGTACGAACCCAATCACAGCCGTGTTGGCACTAAGGAAAGCTATAAAGCTTTCACAGAAACTTCGTAGTTGGAGACAAATTATTCCTGGTGCGAGGCTGCGAGCACGGGAACAACGCCTCACCGGAGGAGTCGCTCTACCAACAAAGCTAAACGAGAACAAAAAATCTAGCCTTTCCGTCAGCTCTGTTTACCAAGCAGAACGAATGCTCAGGTGAAGCGGTGGTCCCAGGTTCGAAACCTCAGACCAGGACAATTTTAAAGCGAAAGCTTTACTACGCCAGCCTGCGAGCCATTTCGTCTCGTCGCGCTGTATGCCGTATGTAGGGAGCCGTATGCCGTATGCAGTGGCCGGCGGACGACGTTGAACAGCCGTTGCCTAGCAACACCGCAGCCGCGCTCCAACAGATGGCGCCGCCATCGACGCCGCTGCCGTCGCCGCTCGCTCCACCAGATGTGCTCCGCTGGGGTAGAGGGAGAGGAGGTGTCACCTTGCGGGGGGTGTATAATTTATACATGCTTCGCCTCTGTATTGTAGTCGTTATTGAGAACGCGAAACAGCGACCGAACGAAGCGGGGAAGAGAGAACGCGCTCAAGAGAAGCTAGAAGAAAGCGCCGCACGACTCGAGAAGCGTCGTAACAAAAGATGGGGCTAGAAGAAGTCGTGCCACGTCTAGGAGTGACTCTTCAACTGCTGAAGAGACCGGTTTGAGTTCTCGAGAACGTCGGAATGAGACGCTGCGTAGACGACGTGCCGAGGAAACGAAGCTTTCGCAATTCAACTAGGGTTAACCAAAGCTAAACCACAGCCATTTTTTTAGACTGTGAAAGCTGTATACATAGTTTTGCCGTTTGTAAAGAAACGTGGACGCTGATGATACTAGTCCGAAATCAATTCCGGTATCAGTGGTGCGGCGCTGGATAATCTTCGCTGCAGTGCATATGATGCGTGTCGCGCTGGTTTTGATAAGGCAGCGCGGCAAGTGAAGCATTGCGCACAGTGTTTGATAAGGCGCGGTTGCAAGTCAAGAACCAGGCTTCAATGCTTCTCTTACAACGGGAACTGCTCTGAGACCAAATCAAAGTGGTCTGATTTGGTTTATAGGGGTTGAACGTCCGAAAGCGACTGAGGCTATGAGAGACGCCGTAGTGAAGGGCTCCGGAAATTTCGACCACCTGGGGTTCTTAAACGTGCACTGACGTCGCACAGTACTCAGGCCTCTAGAAATTCGCCTCCATCGAAATTCGACCGCTGCGGCCGGGATCGAATCCGCGTTTTTCGGGCCAGCAGCCGAGCGCCGTAACCACTGAGCCACCGCGGCGGCTCGAAATCACAGTGCTCCCGCAGCAGAAAACGTTCGAAAAAAGCGTGTATAGTTTTCCAGTGTAGCCTTATGGCTGAGCTTGGGCGGATGCTAATGGGTTATGACTCCCTTACTGGAAAACCTACTGCAGCTTGGGGCATTTCCCTATACTTTGGGCCAGAGCCAGTCTTTTGTGCGAACATAATCCTTTCCTTGATTCCTTACACGTCTTCTCGAAAACGTTTAAAACCGCATGCAAGGTCATGGCTTGAAAGCTTTTCAGGAAGAGAACGCCTTGGGTAATTATGCAAAGAGATTGAAGATACTCACATCGAACAAACGCCTTACGCGACGGCAATACTGTTGACTGCTTCGACTCCGCCGCGGTGGACGCCGACAGTGTATAGTGGTCCAGCTGCAGATGCCCAAATAACAACTTGGTCTCAGGCTTTAACTATCTGCTAACAGTGGCACCAAATATAGGCTCTTTCGAGAGCTTACAAAGAAACAATTGATTGAGTGGTGTTTGTATTTTGGCATGCAAAATCAACACCGTAGGGTAGAAAGCACGAGGTTTAGTGAAAGGTTTTGATGAATCCCGATGACCACCAGATGTTTTTCGAAGCGGCATTGAGGACAAATGAAAGTACGTGTTTTAATGGATTACCTCTTTGAAATAAAATGGGGGACCTGCCGTGGTGGCTCAGTGGTTAGGGCGCTCGGCTACTGATCCGGAGTTCCCGGGCTCGAACCCGACTACAGCGGCTGCGTTTTTATGGAGGGAAAACGCTAAGGCGCCCGTGTGCTGTGCGATGTCAGTGAACGTTAAATATCCTAGGTGGTCGAAATTATTCCGGAGCCCTCCATAACGGGCAACTCTTTCTTCCTTCGTTCTTTCACTCCCTCCTTTATCCCTACCCTTAAGGCGCGGTTCAGGTGTGCAACGATATACGAGACAGATAATGCACCATTTCCTTTCCCCAAAACCCAATTATTATAAATGAAATGGTAGCAAAAATTAAGCTCTGATTTACTGCGGGAAACTAAATGTGACGTAGGCATGCTAGCACAATATGTATTGGCCTTTCGAATAGGTTAACTAATGGCAGCTCAGACAATGTAAGCGGCAGCTAACGCGAAGCGGTTTCTGCCTTTCCACCTGGCTGCAACTGCACTGCACCTGCCAACGCGCAAGGCAGCAGCTGGAGGCTTCTCGCCAGACAGGACGGCTTTTTAACACCGAGTTCTCTAGTGCTAATGCACTAAAACAAAAAAAGAAAATATTGGCAGAGAAAATGACGGCGCACGCACTCTGTTCTCGCACTAACTCTAATTTAGTGCACCATCAGTATTCTTAGTCCTCTCTAGTTACTTGTTCAGGCTTTAAAGCGAAGCGTGTGTTGTTTCTCTGGGAACCTTAACAGTTTCCAGCAGTTGTTCATGTTAACTAAAGCAGTCAGTGCCAGACCTCGTGATTCTATCAGAAAATGCATCCTCTAGACAGCCTCTTTGAATATTCCTTACAACAATAGAATGAACTTCGTATTGTTGACATAAACAAAGATGAAGGTGCGCAAGTGGTATTCGGGCCACTTCTTACAGCGCTTGCCGACGGCAGCCTTAGCTACCAGGAACAAGCATCCGCGCTAGGTGATAGCTTCCTTGAGGTAACTTTATCTCAGTCTGGAAAATTCAGAGTACGCGAACAAGGCCATTGTACATACAGTCCTCAAATGAATCCACAGTTGGCTTTGGTATAACAAACTGGAAGGCTGAAATTACTCTTTCGCACCACAATGTCGGTCTTCTTGGCTCAAATCTTCGATGTGCGCTCGACCTCCTTCCAACGGTTTTCAACACAATCTGTTCACAATAAATGCCCGAGTTTCTCGTATCGGCGCCTCTGTCGATCTCAGGATGGTCTCGCTGCAGATCACAGTTTTACGATGATTTTAAAGCGGTCCATGCCATGCAGTCACAAACGTGGAACTCCGTTATAGATCTGGTATCCTGAAGCCACATGAGGTACTGCACTGAGCAATATTAATCAAGGAAAGCGCAAGTATCGGACATGCCATGCCGGACGAAATGGAACAGTGAAGTCGCTTCCGGAGCACATTGGACGTTTCATCGCCCTGTATCGGTGCTTCCATAAATATGGTGGTGCATCCGTCCTAACGGTCCTGCCAGAGCAGCAACCTGCCTTCGCCACTCCCCACCTGATCGCACAGCGTGACTACACTATGGGACCACTTTTTGGGACTCTACAGTCAGTGCTAGAAGCCCGAAGCAGCAGATTCCATCGGTGTGCTGTTTTTATATTTATGCGATGCAACGAAGCAGCCCAGGAAGGTAGCGCCTCGCGATCGTAGAGTCCAATGCAGAGGCACAGAAAGTTTTCACCATCTATATCTTAAACGAACCAGGAATGGCGGCCGATACCCAGTATAGTAAAAATATAGTATAAATAAAGAAGCATAGGTTAATTAGGCTGGCAGGATCAAATACTACGGAAAACCCTAATTAATATACACAATACCATACCTGCAGGCTTGGCAAACAGGAAGCGAATCAATAATTAGGACAATGTCCTTCAACTACGTCCTGACCTCACCCAATACGCCTGGGTCCCTTCAAAAGCCTTGATAGCGGCTGGCGACGGGAACATTTCCTCCGGGTGTGGAGTCAAAACTTCTGTAGACGAAGAGGCTACCGACACCGGCTCGTTACCAGAATCTATCAGCCGAGCATCGACCCCCGTTTTAATTAGATCGCTGCCGGCCGTCGACGGCTTAGTCCAGTCACATGACCCCGCATTTGAAGAGGCCGACGTGCGAGCACCGCCCAAGAGCGGTTCCGCACTACGCTCGGCGGTGAACGAGACTGCAATCAATTTCTGCGTTAGTATCGTTTTACTCAGTGTGTTTGACTGCCGTAAAATAAGTGCAGCTGTGGCTATCGATACTGAAGGCTTCACACGCGAAAACCAGCTTTTACATACATCCATACCTTTCAACCAGAAGTGAAATCTTTGTTGATTCTGGAACTATTTGCGAAAAATATTTGCAGATGTCCACGCTACCGCCGGGCTATAATACTGCATGAATACGTGCGTTATGCACGCACACCAAGCCAAGAGACCAGGAGGGCTGGACACAAAATTTACTACGCCCCTCCTCTGCTCTCTTCGAAGAGCTCGAATAGCAGAGTACGTTTTCTATCGACGCCGTCTTTTCTTGTGTTACTCCATCCTGTTTTATTTTTTGAAGTGGAATTTGATCCTTGATATGTCCTAAATACCGTTGCAAGAACATTCTATGTTATGCCGAAGTGTACGCAGTAGTACTAAATCATTTTTTAGAACGCCTTATCGGCATATTCTAGGATACACGATCGATACTTAGTGCTATTCTTTGGTCCAACAGAGGGTGCCACTGATTATGTGAATAATCCCGTCATAGTCGCCAGAATCCTCAAATACAGCGCCCCGAATACGTGTTATCGTTATCCTGGGTGCTCCAACACTCGTCTTTCCCCCAGTACAGCCTCATAATTTTTAAGCAGAGAGAGGACAAGTGTGTTGTGGTGTGTTGGGTTTAGTCGCGCTTAAGCATCTAAGGCTATCATGCGCCAAACAAGGGACAGCGCAAGGGCAGAACAATCCGCGGTTTTTCCGAAGTTTGGTACTTCCCCTTGCGCGGAAACGCCGGACATACCAGTGCCTATTATAATTGAAGTCTAATGTCTGACGGAAACCCATCCGGTCGGGATGGTACATGACAAAGTAGAATGCGCAGACCAAAACAAAGGATAGGATGATGTTTCGGCGCCCCTACGGGAGCCTTGTTCAAAATGATTCAAGCTCATTGTGAACATGTGTGTCATTGTGAACAAGGCTCCCGTGGGGGAGCCAAAACGTCATCCAATCCTTTCTTTTGGTCGGCGCCTTCTATTTTCGTCATGCCTAGTATAATTCCTTCGTACCAGAAGAGACGAAAGAGCCTTCCTTGGTGGCAGAGGCCGCAACCATGGCTGTGCCTTGGGCAGGAAGCGGAGATTATGGCGTCTGTATTTTGCCGTCGCGAGTCCCAGCGCGAATGTCGGTCTTATCTTTGCATGGCGAGTTCAGCTCTCACAGTGGTATCGGATTCACACCTGGCGATGGGAAATTCCCATCACTCTCGGCGCCTGTCGTCGCCACGGCTAGACGAGGCATGTCCGAAGTCGGATCTTTGCCGTGACGATCCCTAGTGCCGGCGTCCGACGTGCGAGCACCACAAGACTCCGCACCTAGCCGGGGTGTCTGTCTCGAACCTGGTGAAACAAGCGCCATCGCTTTTGGCGCTGGTCATCACTAGGGCTGAGTCCTCAGGAGGACGAGATGAGTCGGGCGCCTGTATTTTGTCGTGGTGAGCCCTAGTGTGGGTGCCGGACGTGTCAGTGCCTGGAGCCTCGGCATCTGGCCGTGGTGTCTTTCTCGCACCTAGTAAGGCAGAAGAGCCATCACTCTTGGCATCTGGCATAACCACGGCTGAGCCCCGGCAGAACGAGATGAGCCTGACGTCTGTCCTTTGTCGTGGTGAGCCCTAGCATGGGTGCCGGACGTGCCAGTGTCTGGAGCCTAGGTATCTGGCCGTGGTGTCTTCTTCGCACCTAGGGAGGCAGAAGGGCCATCACTCTTGGCATCTGGCATAACCACGGCTGAGCCCCGACAGAACGAGATGAGCCTGACGTGAGCCCTAGTGTGGGTGCCGGACGTGCCAGTGTCTGGAGCCTCGGTATCTGGCCGTGGTGTCTGCTTCAAACCTAGGGAGGCAGAAGAGCCATCACTCTTGGCATCTGGCATAACCACGGCTGAGCCCCGGCAGAACGAGATGAGCCTGACGTCTGTCCTTTGTCGTGGTGAGCCCTAGTGTGGGTGCAGGACGTGCCAGTGTCTGGAGCCTCGGCATGTGGCCGTGGTGTCTGTCTCGCACCTAGGGAGGCAGAAGACCCATCACTATTGGCATCTGGCATAACCACGGCTGAGCCCCGGCAGAACGAGATGAGCCTGACGTCAGTCCTTTTTCGTGGTGAGCCCTACCGTGGGTGCCGGACGTGCCAGTGTCTGGAGCCTTGGTATCTGGCCGTGGTGTCTGCTTCGCACCTAGGGAGCCAGAAGAGCCATCACTCTTGGCATCTGGCATAACCACGGCTGAGCCCCGGCAGAACGAGATGAGCCTGACGTCTGTCCTTTGTAGTGGTGAGCCCTAGTGTTGGTGCCGGACGTGGCAGTGCCTGGAGCCGCAGCATCTAGCCGTGGTGTCTGCTTCGCACCTAGGAAGGCAGAAGAGCCATCACTCTTGGCATCTGGCATAACGACGGCTGAGCCCCGGCAGAACGAGATGAGCCTGACGTCTGTCCTTTGTCGTGGTGAGCCCTAGTGTGGGTGCCTGATGTGCCAGTGTCTGGAGCCTCGGTATCTGGCCGTGGTGTCTGCTTCGCACCTAGGTAGGCAGAAGAGCCATCACTCTTGGCATCTGGCATAACCATGGCTGAGCCCCGGCAGAACGAGACGAACCTGACATCTGTACTTTGTAGTGGTGAGACCTAGTGTTGTTGCCGGACGTGCCAGTGCCTGGAGCCTCAGCATCTCGCCGTGGTGTCTGCTTCGCACCTAGGGAGGCAGAAGAGCCATCACTCTTGGCATCTGGCATAACCACGCCTGAGCCCCGGCAGAACGAGATGAGCCTGACGTCTGTCCTTTGTCGTGGTGAGCCTTAGTGTGGGTGCCGGACATGCCAGTCCTGGAGCCTCGGTATGTGGCCGTGGTGTCTGCTTCGCACCTAGGGAGGCAGAAGAGCCATCACTCTTGGCATCTGGCGTAACCACGGCTGAGCCCCGGCAGAACGAGATGAGCCTGACGTCTGTCCTTTGTCATGATGAGCCCTAGTGTGGGTGCCGGACGTGCCAGTGTCTTGAGCCTCGGTATCTGGCCGTGGTGTCTGCATCGCACCTAGGGAGGCAGAAGAGCCATTACTCTTGGCATATGGCATAACCACGGCTGAGCCCCCGGCACAACGAGATGAGCTTGACGTCTGTCCTTTGTAGTGGTGAGCACTAGTGTTGGTGCCGGACGTGCCAGTGCCTGGAGCCTCAGCATCTGACCGTGATGTCTGCTTCGCACCTAGGGAGGCAGAAGAGCTATCACTCTTGGCATCTGACATAACCACGGCTGAGCCCCGGCAGAACGAGATGAGCTTGACGGATGTCCTTTGTCGTGCTGAGCCCTAGTGTGGGTGCCGGACGTGCCACTGTCTGGAGCCTCGGCATCTGGCCGTGGTGTCTGTCTCGCACCTATTAACGCAGAAGAGCCATCACTCTTGGCATCTGGCATAACCACGGCTGAGCCCCGGCAGAACGAGATGAGCTTGACGGATGTCCTTTGTCGTGCTGAGCCCTAGTGTTGGTGCCGGACGTGCCAGTGCCTGGAGCCTCAGCATCTCGCCGTGGTGTCTGCTTCGCACCTAGGGAGGCAGAAGAGCAATCACTCTTGGCATCTGGCATAACCACGGCTGAGCCCCGGCAGAACGAGATGAGCCTGACGTCTGTCCTCTGTAATGGTGAGCCCTAGTGTGGGTGCCGGACGTGCCAGTGTCTGGAGCCTTGGTATCTGGCCGTGGTCTCTGCTTCGCACCTAGGGAGGCAGGAGAGCCATCACTCTTGGCATCTGACAACCACGGCTGAGCCCCGGCAGAACGAGATGAGCCTGACGTCTGTCCTTTGTAGTGGTGAGCCCTAGTGTTGGTGCCGGACGTGCCAGTGCCTGGAGCCTCAGCATCTGGCCGTGGTGTCTGCTTCTCACCTAGGGTGGCAGAAGAGCCATCGCTCTTGGCACCTGGCATAACCACGGCTGAGCCCCGGCAGAACGAGATGAGCCTGACGTCTGTCCTTTGTCGTGGTGAGCCCTAGTGTGGGTGCCGGACGTGCCAGTGTCCGGAGCCTCGTTATCTGGCCGTGGTGTCTGCTTCGCACCTAGGGAGGCAGAAGAACCATCACTCTTGGCATCTGGGATAACCACGGCTGAGCCCCGGCAGAACGAGATGAGCCTGACATCTGTCCTTTGTAGTGGTGAGCCCTAGTGTTGGTGCCGGACGTGCCAGTGCCTGGAGCCTCAGCATCTGGCCGTGGTGTCTGCTTCGCACCTAGGGAGGCAGAAGAGCCATCACTCGGCATGTGGCATAACCACGGCTGAGCCCCGGCAGAACGAGATGAGCCTGACGTCTGTCCTTTGTCGTGATGAGCCCTAGTGTGGGTGCCGGACGTGCCAGTGTCTGGAGCCTCGGTATCTGGCCGTGGTGTCAGCTTCGCACCTAGGGAGGCAGAAGAGCCATCACTCTTGGCATCTGGCATAACCATGGCTGAGCCCCGGCAGAACGAGATGAGCCTGACGTCTGTCCTTTGTCGTGGTGAGCCCTAGTGTGGGTGCCGCACGTGCCAGTGTCTGGAGCCTCGGTATCTGGACGTCGTGTCTGCTTCAAACCTAGGGAGGCAGAAGAGCTATCAATCTTGGCATCTGGCATAACCACGGCTGAGCACCGGCAGAACGAGATGAGCCTGACGTCTCTCCTTTGTCGTGGTGAGCCCTATTGTGGGTGCCGGACGTGCCAGTGTCTGGAGCCTCGGTATCTGGCCGTGGTGTCTGCTTCACACCTAGGCAGGCAGAAGAGCCATCACTCTTGGCATCAGGCATAACCACGGCTGAGCCCCCGGCACAACGAGATGAGCTTGACGTCTGTCCTTTGTAGTGATGAGCCCTAGTGTTGGTGCCGGACGAGCCAGTGCCTGGAGCCTCAGCATCTGGCCGTGGTGTCTGTCTCGAACTTGGCGGGTCGCAAGCACCATCCGTTCTGGCGTCTGCCGTAACCTCAGCAAGACGATGCGAGCTCGACGTCTGTCCTCTGTCGTCGTTCGGGCGGAACTCCGTTTCCTGGATTTTGATGTTCCTCGAGGAATGCCTCCGATCCGTCCGCTGTTGGTGACAAGAGTGTCCTGCTACTGTAGGAATTTTCTCTGTCAAGCTGTGCCTATGATTGGTTGCAGTGGCACTGGGTCCTTTACTGCTCTTTATGGACTGGTTCTTGATCACTGGCTTGTCCGTCATCCTTGCGAGAATGCCGCGGCAGCCTGGCAAGGGTGCAACGAAAATTTTTTCTTATGTTTCCTCGCACGAGTCTCCCAGACCAACTGTGGACACAACACGTTTCAGTACATTAGGCCATTTCTCTCCGCCCGGCAATCGTGTAGGTACGAGAGGTACACCGCAGGGCGCGGTCCTATCACCTCTACTATTCAACTTGGCAATGATGAAACTTCCGGCTCAAATGGAAAGTGTCGAAGGCATACAGCACGCGTTATATGCCGACATCACCATCTGGGCTAAGCACGAATTGATAGGAGACATTGAGGCCAACCTGCAGCATGCGGCGAAGATTGCGGACGCTTACGCCCGCGGATTAGACCTTGAATGCACACCGGCCAAATCGGAATTTGCGCACATTCGCCTTCGGCGAACTGCACGACCAAAATAGAACTGTCCCTAGCGAGCGGACTCATCCCAGAACAAGCTGAGATCAGGGCGCTGGGTCTCTCTATCAATGAGTACCGCCGTGTCGACACAACACTGGCCAAACTGCGCAAGGTAGGGGACCAGGTGGGCCGCATGATCCGCCTGGTTTCCAATAACCGCGGGGGGTTACGGTGCAAAGATGCCTTGCGGCTGGTGCACGCATTCGTAACCAGTCGAGTCTTGTACTCGACTCCTTACCTCCACCTTCGCAAATGTAACGAGAAAACTCTTGAGGTGGTTCTCCATAAGATTTACAAGCGTGCTCTCGACCTCCCGGTCACCACGTCCAGCCAGCGCCTCCTGTGCCTGGAGATGGTCAACACCTTCGTAGAGCTCCGAGAAAAACACTTGACAAACCACCACACAAGACTCTCAAAGACGCCGTCGGGTCGCCGCCTGCTTGTCCGATTTCACATCCACCATCCAACACTGACGGAAGAGCGCATGCACACCCCCGAAATCTGGAGATACGCCCTGCACGTACGCCCTCTTCCGGCCAATATGACACGAGACGATCATAGTGGCCGCCGCCTCGCGTGGGCGGAAGCCTTGGCACGCTACTGTGGAAACAAACACGGAGTATTTTATGCGGACGCCACCGGCATACACAATGGGGGTTGGTACACGGCCGCAGACATCCACCAAAACACCGATGTGAACAGCCTTACGTTCAAAGACATTACTCATGCGTAAGAGGTGGAAATCGCGCTCGCCGCCGCCGATCAGGACTCGCGGGTCAACATTACTGACTCGCGAGGGGCCTGCAGAAACATGGAAAGGGGCTTTATTCCCTATTTGGCGTACCTAATACTTCAACATAGTAATTATCTCGGGGCTCCCGCGTCCCGCGCAATAGTATGGACTCCCGCGCACACGGGTCACGAGGGCAACGAAGTGGCCGACGCCGCTGCCCGCGCGCTCACTTTCCGTGCATCGCCCTCGCCTACCCCCCCCCCCCCCCCCCGATGCGGACGCCGACCCTAATCCGGCGTTTACCTTCAAGGAAATCATCCAATATTACCAATACGGCCATGCAATCTTTCTTAAGCCCCGCAAGGGCCTCACGAAGGCGAAGGAACGCCTACTCTTTCGCCTTTATACTAAAACACTTCTGTGCCCGGCAGTCATCAAACATTCCGACCCTGCGTGCACAGGGGAGTGCCCGCACTGTAGGGAAAAGTCTCCGGACATTTACCACATCGTGTGGGCATGCCAATCAAACGCGCATGTTCCCCCTATCCCCAACCCTACCTGGGAGGACTGGGAGGCGGCCCTGCTCGGATGTTCTGACCTGGCGAGCCAAAAGGCCCTGGTCGGGCGCGCCCGAGCAGCAGCTACCGCCAATGGGCTCCGGTAATGAGCAGCCTACTTAGCGTTTGTAAGGAACGGCTCTTAAGAACCGCTCCACTCGCTCCCTGTATATATTTTGAAAATAAAGTTTTTCAGTCAGTCAGTCCCCACAGAATGAGCAGCGGTCGTCAAAAGAAAAATCAAAGTGCTTGAGAACCGCCGGGCACAGCAGGGTGTTTGTAAAGGGCCTAAGGAGAGTTTTTTAAGCGAGATTTATTGCCTCAGGTCATGAATGAAGGACGAAGGTGCGATGAAAGATGTAGGAATGATTAAATTAGTGGGAAAAGGCTAGCTGACTTGATGAAGTTCAGTAGAAAGCGATGGTATGGTCCCTGCGTCCAGGCAATATATGAAGCAGGGTTGCTTGATGAAAGACCCGCTACCGTCAGGTGCCGGATCCTTGTAGGCTGAGAGCTGGGCAGTCCCACAGTAAGGGATGAATGTCGGCTTCAATTTCCTCGTGTTTACATATCGGACACCCAGGCCGAGGGAAGAAATCTCGGTACTGAGGCCACTTCCGAATGGCAGCAGGTGTGAGGGCAACCCCGACCCGGATCCCGGATCCTCCTAAGCGCAACCTCCTCTGCACGCGTAAGACCGCGGGGGAGGGTTACCGCTCACGGAGGGATGAAAGCACGTGTGCGGCGCCAGAGGAGTTCCTTTCTTGATGAAAAAAGGGTGAAGTTTTCCAGATGATGGAGCCGAGGCAATGTTGAGCCTGGAGTCGCGAGGCGGGTCACTAATCTGCCTGGCTTTGAGAGGTCAGCAGACCCCGTGGGACCCACTCAATGCGTACTGGCTGCGGGATGCGTGCCGCGAGCCGGTGGATGTCCTGACATCTCGTTGGACAGCGGCTAACCCGTCGTAGGAACCGGACAACTTGAAGGGCGTCAGTGCGGATGACAACGCGGGCCGCAACGAGCATAGTCGGGGCGGCCACGGAGCAGAGTGTTTCTTGAACTGCAACGAGCTCAGCACAAAAGGACGAAGGGGGTTCCTTAAGCTGAAACCTAGAGGTATTATTCAGCGCAGGTCTGCACGGGCAGTAGATTGCTGTTGTTGCTTCGCAGGCTTGGATGCCTGCGTCTATATGTAGGCAACAATGAATCCTTCAGGCAGGAAAGCATATTGTTCTTCAAATTTCTGGCGAAGCAACGATGACGAATTAGCAGAAGTTGGTCGGCGATTATCTGTTGGCTTGTTGTTGCTGAGCTGTACAAACTTCCATGGGGGAAAAACTGGCGCTGGAGGCTGAAGAATGGAGTGTGTCGTTGCGTAAGTCCCCAGTGCATGCGTGGAGTGCGATAGACTCGCCTTAAGGCTGCGCGCATCACGGCGCTACTGCACCAGCTCATCAATTGTATTGAGCTGCGCATTCTCTTGTAAAGCTATGACCAGTGTGATGCGTGGAAGGCACGTAATGGTCCTCATAGCCTCTCGGTTCAGGGCTTCAAGGCGATCCCATTGGGCTCTTGTAAGATGTTGAAACTGGGCTTGATAAACAATACGTGGCTGCCGAACTGCCCTCGCCAATTGCCGTGCAAGGAACGAGCCTGCGCCACCCGTTTTAGGAGCAATTCTTCTAATCAAACCCAAAGTCTGAATAGCTTGCCTTTTTGCCTCAGAAAGCCATGCAGTCGCTGATCCTTATTGGTGAATCGTTAAGCGAAGAATTTTTACACTCGGACTTTCCTGTAATGTGGTGCTTGATATACAAAGACGGATTGGACTTGCAGCAAGTTTACGGCGTCCCCAGCGGTTGGCGACCGAAGTGTATGTTGTTTTATGCACGGAAAATTGAAGTCCGATGGATGATACGTAATTAGAGGTAACATCCAAGGCAGATTGAAGGGCAGCCTCCTGAGTACGAAGATCTTGTACTCCACACCGTGATGCCATCAGCGTACTGCAGAAATTTTACGTCACAGATGTCATGTAAGCGCCAAGCCAGCGGGATGTAAGCAATATTAAATAACATAGGCGACAAGACTGATCCCAGAGGTACGCCGCAGAGAGGAACAAATGAGCCTACCGCTTCACCGCTGAGGCGTATTGCAAATTTTCTGCCTTCCAAAAATAATTTGACAAAACTGCGCACTCTTAGCTGGAGATGAAGCATGTCAATCGAGTTCGGAATGGCTGTATGACTTATGTTGTCATGTGCCTCTTCAATGTCCATTGCTAAAACGGTACGCACATTGCGGCTGCGGGCAGACGACAAAAAGGCAGATGCCAAGACAGCCAACCCGTCCTCTGTACCAATATATGGACGAAAGCCAATTTGTGCGGGGTGATAAAAACCGTGCTGCTCTAGTCACCACGACAATCGTGTGGCTAGCATTTTCTCCGCCAGCTTGCACAGCGTAGGAGTTATGGAGATAGGTTGTTGGCCGCTAGTTTAAATATGGCAGGAATCCGAGCGCATGTATATCAAATGCCGTCTGATGTCGACGCAGATAGAATTGCGTGTCCGTCCTCTATGCCTGAGTTGCTGGTTGCAATAGATGATGCGAAACGGAAAACAGCGCCCGGTCCGGACAAAACTGAGTACGAGGTGTACAAGAACCTGAGTAGCGCTTCACTCCCTCAACTACTAGACACCACAAACAAAGTATGGCTGGATGGCGTCGTGCCTGAGAGCTGGAAATCCGCTGTCGTGATTCCTATCCCGAAACCAGGAAAGCCTCCGACGGACCTTGCAAACTTACGAACTAAGGAGAGTTCATTCGCCAGCTTTACCCAGTCCCTTCCTATGAACCGGTTAGCGCCGGTGTTTGGCACGATAGTGCTCAGTAATATATTTAAAACAAGGAAGAGAGCTGTGATTTGGGTCAAGGTCCTCCCAAGGAACGCCTGGTTCCCGGTAAGTGAGTGCGCCGGCTGCCTCATGGGCTGCTTCGCTACCTGGCATGCCTTGGTGGCAGGGGACCCATATGATTGAACGATAAGTTGGATCGCAGTCGCGAGTACTGTGGCGAAGAATTTGATGAGCAAGTGGATTGATTCAACCGAACTTAAAGTTACGACAGGCTCCGCGAGAGTCTGTGAGGATGAATTTAGAGTCGGGATGGGAGGCTGCTTCGGAGAAGCGCGCCCGCAAGACTCCCGGGTCAACACCACACGCCCAGCCACGGACCAGCGAGGCAGCGCTAGCCTGCCTACCTACGGGATCCATCGCGGTACTCCGGTCGTCGGAATTTCGCAGTGCCCGGTGAACAAATTGTGTTCTGTTCTGCTTATCTCTTTCTTGTGTTAGTGTACTTCAGGAGCAATATCTTTTTTGTAGTGTAGTCTCTCTCGAGTGTTACTTTGCATGCGTTGCATTGTTTTGTGAAATCACATTCTGTTAATACTAGTTATTAGGAAATCTTCTGCACCGTCTCAAATTTGCTGTATAAGGTTTGTTTTGTTTGTGAACCTTTTGGCTCCGACCCATTCTCTGTCTTGCGACCGGTGAAACCTGGGCACCAAACGACCACCCCCTTTGTCGGATGGTAGCTGGTCTCTGGCTGAGTTTGCCACGCTGAGTTGAGAGCATCTCCTTTGAGACCAAGACTGCTACACCCACACGCTCTAAAGGTGTCGGGGAGTGCACGTTTAAGTGCGCTAAAAAGTAACAGCCTCAAATTCGGCATCGTTACGCGCTGCTTGGCCCGGCCTCCATTTGACGTCGATGGTGAACGCCTAATTCAGCAGCTAAAGCTCGCCGCTAGTTCTCTTGTGTGCATAATTAGGCCGAACGTGAGGCTGATTCCTGGGCAGATATTTCCAACAGCGCATTTGTTTATAAAAAAAGAATAAAACGCACCACCATTCTTTTGCGCAGTGAGCAGCATCAGGCCTGCTAGTTCTCTGTATTTTCTTACGAAACTAATATAATGTGCATTTGTACAAATTATCCAAATGATAACAGAGTAATAATCTGTATTGTATTTAACGTCCACACAGTTCTATAACATTTATGCTATACAATCGCTTCATAGAATCTGTGCAGTTTTCTTCAAACGATAAAATACTTATTATAGCTATCTCCGAAGAACTTCCAGGAAGTAAGTTTTAATGCAACTCCTAGAAAAATCGTCAAAATCATTTCTGGGAGTCGTTGAGACAGCCTGCAAACAATGACAATTGATATATATGCGCCCACGTAGAGCACGTGGCCCGTGAGGGGCTAACCAAGGGCATCGGTCCTCGCCGAAGTAAAGCTGCACCCCCTTCGCATTTCCGAACACCAAAAAATAACGGACGATAAATCGGATTGGTGCGGAACAAATGCGTTAATATTTATCTTTCACTTGATAAAATATTGTAATTATGATTCTATCCCCATTACAATTCTACTTCATTTATGATTCTATTCCCATTACGATTCTATTCCAATTCTATTCCATTCTGATTGATTCTATTCTAGTCCTATTTCTACTCGAAATCACTTTTTTATTCATTTTCGCAGTCATTCTCAGGCCGGTTTAATCCTCCTTTCCCCTACAAGTGAACAGGGCAATTTCCTTTCTCTCTATCTGCCACCTGCCAACCATGGCAGGTGAAGGATTCTCATAGGTGCCGACGCCGGGCAGTTTTCACCTTCATTGGCCTCCTAATGCAATAGCAATAAAAAATGTGGCTAGATGTCAGTCCCCTATTCCAGGCTCTACCATCACTTACACTTCTGGCAACCCCTACGACAAAAAGCAAACAGCGGTGGTTGTCCCAGTGAGATGAAGTAACCTCCAAAGCTTGGTTTTTGGCTACTTGCAACGAAGAGCAGGTACAACGCCCTCTGGAGCCTAGTTCGTAGGACAATGCTGTCCTCCAGCGCACATTCTCGTACACCGAGCTCTCCGGAACAAGGAGAAAACGAAGGGCGAAAAGGCGCCGTTTCTGGCTCTTTTCACTATTCGGAAAGCGAGCATCGAGAATGGTACACTGTAGACACCTGCCGTGCCTCCGTCTGCAGCACCTGCAATCTCACATATTTCAAAATATCAACAAAAACAGGCTCCAGCAGAAGTAGACTGACCGCACTGTAGCGTTCACGTTTAAAAAAACAAACAAAACAGGCTCCAGCAGAAGTAAACTGACCGCACTGTAGCGTTCGCATGTTTAAAATAACAAACAAAAGAGGCTCCAGCAGAAGCAAAGTGACCTTACTTTAGTCCGCTCACGTATTCACTGTTCGGGAGGGTATATCGTGCTCATGGGCGTCAGCTTTCTTGATAAGGCCGCGCACTGGCACAACAAGAGTTAATTTCACGCCGCCAATTCCTCGGTCATAATCAATTTAGCGCTTGTGAGCTGCACGAAAAAAAGACAGGGGGCTACAACAAGTAGAAGATAATTATGTAAAATATACTGTTATGGACTCCCCGCTAGACGTGCTGTTATAATTACACGACACGTTGGCAGAAAACACTCGGAACCCCAGCCGCCATCACTCAAGCGGATTTTATCATTTATTTCAATCCGTAAATGGTGGCCAACCAAAACAAAAAAAAGCAAGGTTTTTTCCCTAGATCGATGGCCACCATGTTATGCTGCTCGCCCTCTTTGCACCAGCCGTGTTTTGACTTAAGGGAAACGGTAAACAACGCCGAAACTGGCGTACCTAAAAGCAGACGTGCTGCGAATCGATTCCTTACGCCACCCGCCGCAATGGCTCCAGTGGTTATGGCTTTAGACGGCTGAGAACCGAAGGACAGGTTTTCCTAAATTAAACTCCTGTGATTATCTTCTCCGTACATCACTGCATGTGTATTGCTTAGCTCTGGCTGCCATTTGCTTTTTCTCCAGCGTGACCGAAGCGGTTTGGCTGACGCCTGGCGTAGCAGCTGGGGAGGAGAAGCGCGAGGGAGAGTGGTATGTCGTGACCACGTGGAAAGCATACGCGAGCCACAACGTCGGGTGAAGCCTGAAACGGAGCTGAACGTGATGAGTACTGATGTGAGTCGAGGGCGAGTGCACTGGGAGGTACAGGAGGGTTCCCTACGTCGCAGTGTCTACAAAAAACAACAACAGAGAGATGAAATAAGAAATAGATTTAAAAAATATATAATTCACTCCCTGAGCCCCCAGGGTCAAGAATGCCGTACGTTGAGAGGCCTCCCCTTGTCCACAACGTCTGCAAAACAGAAAATGAAAAGAACAAAATAAGTAAGACGTATCAATAACACGTTCGCAGCGCCTGGGCTATTAAGACTGAAGGACATGGGGCACGCCCTGGATCTTGCGAGCTTGTCGTTCTGCGCGATGCTACAGAGAGCGTTTCCATTGCACCTGTTGAATAGACTCAAAGGCGATCGCGCGCCTTGTTGGTAATCCTCTACAAAACAGTGCACGGGGTCCGTAGACCACGCACACAAAGTTTCTTTCACGGCGAAATGTTTCCCCGTTTTCTTTCTTTCCTTCAAAAGAGAGGGCGCTTTCAGCCAGGTTGCTTGTATTCTCCATCGTCTTAAATGGACACTGCAGTTAACCTGCATCGATCGAGGCCATTCTAACGAGGAATCCACTCTCGCCGAAAATGGAGCTTTCACAAGCTAGAAAAGACTAACAAACGAAATATAGGTGTCGAGATGACTGGCCGATTTCGCAAGAAAACTGCGCGCATGCCTCGACTCCAAATTTTATGCCGATCCAAGAGGCTATGCTGTTCTACCGTTCCGTTCAACACGATTGCAACCTGTCTTTCTCGATGGTGACGTCACAAGTTGGAATCGAGTGGCCGGAAAATTTTCAAATTCAATTTTCTCAGGCATAAATGATTGTATTTTTTTGTTTGCTGTCGGAAAAACGTTAACCAACCCTGAAGGAGCCTGAGAAGAAGTTTTTACTAAAAAAATAATCTTATCGAGTTTTTTTCAGTGTCGCTTTACGCTACTGATGACGTAATTCACTGTAAAAGAGCTGATAGGGCGAGTTTCCGTGGTGCAGCAAGCGACATGCTATTTATTTCGGCACCTTTCGAAAATTTGTTGCCCTGGTATACCTAGTTTGTTGGCGCATAGATTTCTCGGAGGGATCTCACGTGGAAGGACTTTCGTGCAGTCAGGCAATTATTCTAACGGCACACGCCTATAGCTTCGGCAGTAGTAGCAGTGCAGTATTGCGTAGAATACACTGAAAATGAGCTTGTTGGAACGTGTTGCAAGAATTACGTCGGCACGAAAACAAGCCCAGTAGACAACGGAAATACAAGAACGACAACGCTGAGATTTGGTGTTGCGTAGACGGATAGGTGTGTAGCTATAGGGAAAACCTACCTTCGGCCTGCAAGACAGGCCCTAGAAAGAGCGCTGCCGAATGCAAACGAAGTGAATTGGTGGCGCCGTCTGCCGGAAAAAGACAACATCCGCATATACCAAGGGCAGGGTTGCTCGTTCGTTTCCCGGCAGATGGCAAAACCAGTTGAGTCCGCTATGCGAGTTCAAAGGCTGCGTTCATTTATACTGTGCAAGACTAGCAAGATAGATAACGAAACAGGGCTCCACATTTGACATCCGTGAAAGACTTGAGCGCCAGCAAACTATTGGAATAAGAGAGAGGTACTTGAAAGGCGCCGAAATGAACACACAGGTTGATGTATTAATTCTGACTAAAGCTGGTATTTTGGCTTGTCTTGGTCCTGCTCGCTTAGCTAACGCATGGTCCGAGGCTTACGCCAACATGCTCAAGCCAATGGGACTGAAAAGGCAGGCGGCCCACTTTCGCGTCACTCTAGTAGGCCATCTCAGCGCCGACAGCTTAGGTTGACATTTTCTTTCTGCGTTTCAAAAACAAATACAAACTGGAGCACCACCGAATGGCCTAATAGTGTTTTATACCAATAGTGTCTACCACGCGCAGACATAGCCTATATTTATTGTGATGTCCTTTAGCTGTTGCAGCAAAATCTGGCCTAGAAAGTCATCGTTGTCCTTGAGTTCCCGACAGTTCGTGTCCTTGCCGCCGCGAAGGCTCAGTGCTTACGGCGCTCGGCTGCTGACCCGAAAGACGCGGGTTCGATCCCGGACGTGGCGGTCGATATTCGATTAAGGCGAAATGCTAAGGGCTCATGTATTATGCGATGACAGTGCACGTTAGAACCCCAGGTGGTCAAAATTTCCGCAGCCCTCCACTACGGCGTCCCTCATAGCCTGAGTCACTTTGGGACGTTAGACCCCGTAAACCCAAAACTTATGGTGGAAAATAATGTTCATAAAAGCAATGTATACAAAATGGTAGAAGTAAGAGCAACCAATCGTCACTCTAACCATCTAGTCCCTGTGATATGCGGGCATTCAATTTATCAATGGCCTACTGGATTTCATAGATGAATATTTCACGCTAGTTTTTTCGTAATCTCGCCGCCTCTTGTTGAAATTAGTGGCAAGTATTTTGTATCAATCCTTTCGTCGCGTGGAACTTTGTACGCCCGGAGCTCGCAGTAATTCTCCGAACAGGTGCCTTCCCGTCTTCTTTTTTTCCCAGTTGCTCTGTATATTCGATAACCGCGGTTTCGATCTTGCTTGCTGATCGCATTTTTTATCGACGATCGGGCATTTGCTTGGAACTTTGCCAGCGAGTCATTTTTTCCGACCTGCCCTTATGGCTGCGCCTGGCTGTACTCTCGCGCATTTAAAGCTTCTCTCCTCGCCTTCGACAGCGTTGATGTTAACGTCCTGCTTAAAACGTCCTCAAATTTCAATGTCGGCTATTTCCCCGATGTCAAATATTTCCACGTGTTCCTGAATTTTACTTCCGAATATCTGAGCTTGAACAAGCCTTGAGAATCAAAGTTCCTCAAGTCACGGTTCGCTTCTGCCTTCTTTTACTTCCTTCCGCCCGCAGCGACCATAACGACGCAGTGGTCGCTACGTGACACTTGTTTTACTACATACTGCTTACGCGGAAGTGCTAACCATTCATGGTATCACCTAGATTTTGTGAGCTCGTGTGTAGCTAAACCACGGAAAATGCGTGAAGTTTTCCCGTTTTTCACCGTTCACTATAGCGTGTTACGTCCTCACGGCTGCATTCACCAAGGACGCACCAGCACTTGCACATTTCGCAGCTTTTTTTCGTTACAGCAATATTTAGGCTCACAAAATCATTTCAATTCAGTGCAGTTTATTTTCCCAAGAAAGCCGCTGGAGGGTCTAATGGGCTTAAAGCTGCTAAAGCAGCTGGGCTGCGGCCCACAGGAGACCATTAGTAGACAGTAGCGGTTTACCGGAGTGCGTTTAAAACAAATATGGCATCAATATTTGCAGTTTCTATAACAAGCTAATACAATAATGCAAATCATTAAAAATAAAAACGCTACTACTATAACAACATGAGTTAAACACTATACATAAAAAACACATCTCAAGGATAATACATCAAACACCATCAATTTTCATTAATACAGTACAAAAGAGAAGGCAGCAACAGATTTGGTACGAAATATAACTAGAACATCGTAATTGAGGCGACCCTAAAGGGGTCGGAAGGCTTGAGTCACGATTGCCTCCAAGAGTCTCGAATTCCTGTGCACGACACGCGCCCGTGGCAACCGACGGCGGCAGAGGCCACAACGAGCCATGTGATCCGCGGGCCGATGAACTCCGGCTCTGTACGGGAGCTCGAAGGTCGAGGACAAACGAGATGGGAAGGTCGCGAGTAGTAAGACAGGCGCGCGGCCCGTCTGGCATCAACAACCATATGGGCCGTCACATAATTACGAGAAAACAGGCCTCAAACCTCTTCAATTCAATCTTGACGTGCGTGCGAATTTCTTTTGTATAAATGACCCAGGTGTGTGAAAAAGTTTGGAGTATAGAGAATGTTGTTAAACGCAGGACTTCCCATGCACCAAGATTTGCTGTGTGTACAGGCTGTTTCACACTTAGGGGCAAACAGGGAGCGCGTTACCGCCGCGCTTCGAGAACCGTTGCCGCCCATAGCTGGCGAGAATGGGCGGCACTAGGCGCATGCGCCGTTCATGCTTACTGTGCATGAGCCTTTATCGCCGATTCTCCCCGGCTGTTGGTAGCAGCGCTTCGAGAAGCGCATTGGTTCCTCTCTACTAATTTCCCTCTAAGTGTGAAACAGCCTGTACATTAGGGTTTCGGTGCCGTAGCGATGGCAATGACTTTATTTGGTTAATGGCTGCAGGGGCGGAAAAGTGGGATGTTTTCAATAGGCGAAATTCATAAATACGCTCTACGCGAACTATTTAGAATAACTTGAAAGCATTCTTTCTTGTGGCCATCGGTTCCTTCTTCCCAATACGACGAATCATTGTTTTATATTGCCAGAAGCCTATTCATAATTCCACACACACACACACACACACACACACACACACACACACACACACACACACACACACACACACACACACACACACACACACACACACACACACACACACACACACACACACACACACACACACACACACACACACACACACACACACACACACACACACACACACACACACACACACACACACACACACACACACACACACACACACACACACACACACACACACACACACACACACACACACACACACACACACACACACACATATATATATATATATATATATATATATATATATATATATATATGTAACGTTAACCTTTCGAAGGAAGTATATTGCGGCTACGTGCTGCAACTCCCATAACTGAAGATAGCTTTTTAGACAGATAACTGATATGAGTGTTCCAGCCTAAGTTAAAAAGAGAAGTATGCCCCAGGGATTTTGGGGTCGCCAACAATCTCTATTTCCTGGCTTGCTAAATTAATTGTAATATTAGTTGTAACTTGTTTATTTCCAGAGCGAGAAATCATTGCTCGACTTTTGGAGGCATTACTGTTAATTCAGTTTTGACCAGAGAGAGAGCTTTGCGAGAATTTCGTTACATTTCAGAATTAAATTATCTGTCTAAACCAGAAACATGGAGAGCGCTGTCATCACCATATATGCGATAAATTCTATTGAACTGTCTATACCTTCAATGTCGTTTATGTATGTATTGAATAAAAGTGGGTCTAGCATTATGTCTTGTGGGGCTCCGTGTTTGTTTTTTTTGGTAGAAGCGGTGAATTTTGGTTGTTGAAGTGTACGAACTGAGCTCTATTTTTAAGGTAGGTTTCGAATGAACTTAAGTACTGTCCGCGAACTCCATAAATTTGAAGCTAGTTATTTAAAATTCGGTTCAAATATCTGAATAACCTGACCAAATGGCTGTATTCAGGGAACCTCAAATGCTGTCCAAAAATCCTGAGTCATTCCTTCCGCTTCGTAGGCGCACAAACTGCGATCACCCTCACATCAACATCTTCGAATTGACGGTCGCGGACAATGAACGGCCCCCTTGTAGAGGGGGCCGTTCTTTCAAAATTTCTATGTTTTTCCTCACGAAAGGACATCCCGCTAATATACCAATCGCATGACATAAATTGCCGTGACTAACTTGTGCATTATATTCACTGTCTTCTACTTATCCTCAAATATTGTTCATTGTACGGCCATGAAATCAAAATCCGATTCACCCAACTACTAGTTCAACTGCACTTGTTTAAGCCTCGAGGCAACTGAGCGGTGGCAGCGGTTGTCTCGCCTTCTACTTTCCAAGGTATTCACGTCACGGGTCACCTGACCTCCAGTGTGTTCACCAGCGCCACACCCCACATAGCGGTGAGCACGGTATATCAAGTTTACATAGGGAACAGAAAATTTTTTGACACATAAAATAAACAATTAACTAAACTAATTAAGAACCTTGACAGCTACTATTTCTTCTACAACGGGCCCTGTTACAACGGGCCCAGTCTTGACTCCCTTGTCTGTGTTTTTTTTGCGCTAGTCAAGATGTATGAGAGTCGCAACCAACTAGCCCATTTAAGAGCCATGGCTGCAGCTGCAACTCGGTTGATAGATTAATGACGAGACTCATGGAGGTGGTGAGTCTGGATCCCACCAGCGAGTCGTGGTTGTTTTTTTGTTCGACCCTGGCTGAAATTAGCTCCCTTTTAACGAGCAATAAATTTTCTCCACTAATCAAGCCCACGATACAAATAATTACCATTCCTCTATGCTTTTCTTGGTTCCAATTAATGCTCCGCTCTCTCTGCTAAATATTAATAGAGTAATCGGTTGCCATGTTGAAGGCAACATTTAATCTGCGCCGTATAATTGGAGAAATCAATCTTTGTTTAAAGTTTATGAAAGAAGCTGTACCATGTATCGAGAGCCACACTTTAAGAAAATAGTGCATTCACAAAAATTCAACGAGTCAGCACCATTAGAGTTCTCCAAGCTTGAACACGGGTATGCCCTATTTCTCTGTTAATTTGTTAAGAGTAATTAACTAGCTTTTAACCACAGGAAATACATGTAAAAAGTGGGGGAGCGTCAGAAGAAGTGACAGACCGCGCCACTTACAAGTATGTAGCTTTCCCATCAGTGTGCTTCTAGAGCCCTGATTACGACGCGCGGAAAACCTCAGACGTTTGCTAGATTGCGGCCACACGCGGATGACGTTAGGCACCGGATAAAAGTTACCACAGCGCCTCAGATGTTCCCTGCCGCGTACATTTTCAATTACGATCAAAGTGTAAGAAAAAAGAAAAACGCTCGCCTTCAAGCTACCACTAGAATAGTTGCATCGTCTGGGGTTTCTTGTGATGCTCTCCAACTTTGCAGCTGAATGGATTCATTCTCTTCAGTAGTTGCAAATTTAATGGCTCTGCACTTACTGCAACCTTGGTCCAAAGCATAAATCCTCTTTGGAATGCCACCTGTCGCAGCCCTCATGCCTGGACAACAAGCTTTTCAAGTTGACGTTCCCCATCTCGCGACCCTCCCCACATCACATCCTCCTCGCCCTCACCGGTGCTTCCTCCTTGGAGCGAAGGGCTTATTTGTCCCTTACCAATGATAAACGCCTTGCCCAGGCGAAGACAAGTTCTCTTGTCGAAACGTTGGCTAACGCACTCAGGCTGCTCCTCAACCCTTGTTCACTTTGTTTTGCGTTATCAAGAATCCTACCTTACAGCCCTTTCGCTGCCGTTCAGTTAGAGAGTTTGGTTTTGAGACCTATAATGGAGTTCTCACAGCGCCCCTAAAGACCGAAGGATATTGTAAGGTGGTGGTGGTGTTATGAACGGGATGCACACCATCTGAAGATGATTAAAGCAAAGTTTACATCGATCGAGATGAACACGCGGTAGCGAAAATTTCGACAGGTCGTTTGACCCCACGAGGACCCCACGGAAAAAAGGATGTGCTGGGAACCTGCCTGCGGAATTTTTCCCAAACTCTTCAGAATAAAATCTAAAGTCTACGAAATCTCGTCTGGTCGGGTAGAAGATTCATGACTGAAGAAAAAGGAACGCCGACCAAAAGGTTGTTGTTTAAAACGAAGACGTTTCGGCTTCCATACGGAAGCCTTAAGCCGAAACGTCTTCGTTTTAAACAACAACCTTTTGGTCGGCGTTCCTTTTTCTTCAGTCATGACTCTTCAGAATAGGGTGGGGGGGGGGGGGGGAAGATGACCTTCCCTTTGTCTGCAGCTCCTCGCAAGACGCGACCGACGGTGTACAGTCGACGGGGGAAAAATGGAACGGTGACTTCCAAAAATTAACCGTGACTGCTAAGAGCCGTCCCGACCGGAGAGAGCCCGCCCGAGGTTGTCGCCACGGCGCTGTGCCTGTGTTTGGATGGACACGTGCAGCTTGGGGCGAAGTAGCAACGGACCTCCGAATCTTCCTCGCCCCTTTCCACGGTGCTCCGCGTGATATGTACTGTGTCACTCTTCCGATTTGCGCCTCGTGTGGAATTGGCCACCACGTGGTGAGAGGGCGGAGCCTAAGTGTATTTAACAGGCGACCTGAGTGAGAACGATCGCTCTGGACCCTGACGATAAGGCTCATCCAGTCACTCGACGCTATGAACTTATAATTTTTGACTGTTTGCTCTTTTGTAAAATATTTAAATAAGTTTCTTCAAAGTGCCAGTAAACCCGCTTGTTTTTCGTTTTCCCAACTTTCAGGTTCCATCTTTCCTCAGCCCGAAGGCTCGGACACGCTACCCGAATTATAAGAGTGGCAAGTATTCTCCTTATACTTACACAGACTTAGAGCGTAAGGAATGCCATAAGGGCCCACTGCAGTGCGGAAAAGCAAACCACGGGGCATAAATACCCTAAGGGACCAAGAGAGTGGAGTGAGATAAATGTAGTAAGCATCACCGTGTCAGTTAGTTACCCTGCACAGTGAGCCCAGCACTTATACGAAAGCTTGGTTTGAGTTATGTGCCAAAGCATGTGCGTACACACACGTGCGCGCCCACACGCTCACAGTTAATTCTGTGCAAATGGGCCGGTGAATATACCGTGGTAAAATCAACTCATCCTTCTGCAGAGAAAATGTTGCGCGAAGAACAGAGATAAAAAATAAAAGGAGAAAATAAATTTTCGCTTCACATAAAAAAATTGGTTTTTGGGGAAAGGAAATGGCGCAGTATCTCTGACATATCGGCGGACACCGGAACCGCGACGTAAGGAAAGGAATAAAGGAGGGAGTGAAAGAAGGAGGGCTGCGGAATAATTTCGACCACCTGGGGTTCTAACGTGCACTGACATCGCACAGCACACAGGCGCCATAGCGTTTTGCCTCCATAAAAACGCCGCCGCCGCGGTCGGGTTCGAACTCGGGAACTCCGGATCAGTAGTCGAGCGCGCTAACCACTGAACCACCGTGGCGGGTACGCTTCACATCATTCTCTAATTTCAATATTTTTCGTACGAAGCAGGATAAATATTTCATTTTCAACATACAAGCGTAACATGCATGACTGGATAGGAAGAGCTCGCTTGCAGGTGAATAGAAAACAAATTTAAGGGAGTCGGGGAGCTTGCGGGGAAAAACTATACTGCTCGCATGCATAGAAGCACTGCGGTGTACGCATGCGCCTAGCGAACTGAGAGGAAAGAGGAATAGAAGAATAATGATACGAGTCAGCTCGAACGATTCTTTCCTCGTTGCGTTCAACACTTCGGTGTGTCTGTGTGCTAAGGCCGTGATGTTTTCCAAGTGTTATTACACGCCTCGGAATGCCGATGCGTCGCCAGCTGAGCTCGGATGCAACTCCGGCGGGAAGGCAATGCGGACGGCCTTGAGTGTTGGCTGCAAGGAGTAACTTTGAATGATCGCTTCCAAGTTTGCATCAAGACCGCAGTGCAGTCAACGTCACGTACAGACAGGCAGCCAAACTCAAGGTACATGTACGTGCGGTGATTAACCAAGGTAGCCCGCAGGATACACGAACCTCCAACGGCTGGCGAGCCGCATTCCTATACGGTTGGGTTTCCATGCTTCACATGAAGCTAGTACATCCATAGATGTATGTTTCGCGCGAATTATTGACTGTCGCATGTACTTGCAGTTGAATTTTACGGGGGTCTTTGTTTCTTTAAGTGATCCTTGTTTAGTGATATTAAGAAACGGTTTCTGGCATTGTATCTTGGGAGGATTCTTTTCTTGATTCACTCCCCTCCTCCCTCCTCTCACTTGTTGCTATTGCATGTGAATCCAGGATTGCTAGTTAGCAAGCAATTTAAACGTCGGCGTCTCCTATCAAATAAGGTCATTTCCACTTGTGGATAAGGAAAACAATTACTCGGAAAATTACTTGTAAAATACAGCCACTTGTAGCTTAGTAAATTCTGCGCGCGAAAGAAGTGCTCAGCTTGGTCAAGAAAATGAAGAAATGCCTAGGATACCGGCTCATCTGCACCCTTCTCCCCACAAAGGAGACGCTGTTTGAGGAGCAAGATGTGCACGGACGTAGTGATAGCAGGCCTGATAAGGTGTCGTGTGCCAAATTTACACCCTCACCACGCGCCAATCCCTTTCCTTTCGAGCCCTCGTCGTCGACTGCATTTAAGCACTTGGCTCTTGGCATCGAAACTTGCGTCAGTCGCCGCCAGGAGTGAACTGGTCGGCATGAATCTTAGGTAACCTGAGAAGAAAACTGGCTCCGGTGTGACACATATCCGCCTTCCTCTCTCTGAAGGCAAATAATTTTCTTCGTTGCTGCACACTGGACCCAAGTTCTACGGTGTTACAAGGTTCAAGGTTTCTAACATGGCATCGTTTGTGAGGACGGACTCACTGTCAGCAGCACTGTTTTTTTCACTTGTTCTGCTTCTGTTCACGAGTGTGCCACCGTGCATTGGCGACGACAGCGAGACCTCCGGTGCATCGGCCGAGCAGCCCGAAGTAAACTACGTGGATAAGCTCAAGGAATGGATCGCGAACGCTATGGACAGCGCGACAAAGTCCTTGAAGCGCCAACTGCTGTCAGTGGACCTGTCGACCCAATGCAGCCTCGGCCTTGTCAAGTTTGTGCGCGGAATCCGCAACCTGGAACCGTGGGCTGTTAGACGTGAGTTCCTTCCGGGCGCCGATTTCTTGTCTCCGGCAAGCGGCTTGTCGCTCACCTTACGTAATATTGTTGGAAGTCCATGAAATCGATCGCGGTTTATCAAAGAAGTGGTCGGGGCATTTCCCTAAACAGATTTCCCCCACCGGTACGCATTTAAACCACAGGGAGAACCCTAATTTCGAGTAATCCTATTAGAGGCAGCACCTCTCCTTTTCCGAAGTTTCACTAAAGGCGGGCCGGTTATGCAGTGATAGTTTTGTGGGGGCAGAGCGGGTTCGTAGTCATAGCTGTAATGCTGATAGGAATGACTAAAAAAAAAAGAGGCATGATAGTCGGAAATAAATCTCGGC
Source organism: Amblyomma americanum (assembly GCF_052857255.1). Lineage (NCBI taxonomy): Eukaryota > Metazoa > Arthropoda > Arachnida > Ixodida > Ixodidae > Amblyomma > Amblyomma americanum. The sequence continues at coordinate 305,613,679 of NC_135497.1, read as the reverse complement.
GTACGCGCTGGGTTGCATCCAAATGTGGGAAAAGGGTACATTATTGGTCATAACATGTCGCTTCTTTCGTCGCGCATGTCCCGCACGCTGTGTTATAAGGTAAGCTTAAAGAGGGAATTCAAGCTTAAAGAGGGAAAACAACGAAAGTTTGAACCACTTATAGGATTGTAATAAAATTTTCATGGCTGATGCACATTTGCTCTATATGCAGAACTAAATGTTTTTTTTTGGCACCGTTTCAAA